>NW_027500214.1:0-82829 GCF_021521415.1 Bidens hawaiensis
CATTCCTACCAGCATCACATTTAGTATTCGTTTTATTCACTGTTTCAGTTGGCCTCATATTTCTAGATTTCCTTTGTTTCAGAGGATAATCACTGACAAAGTGTCCTAACCTGTTGCATCTAAAACAACTTCTGTTCGAACTATTCTTGTTGTTTTGAGTGTTCGTCTCAAAAGTTGTTGTAGATGATGAGGTTGTGTTACTATCAGTTGCCTCACATACGGTGGAATAAACGGATTTAGGGAAGATTTCTTTTCATCAAACTTATAGTCCTCCCCTCGTTTTAGTAACACGGCCTCTTCTTTTATCTCACCCGATTCAGAGTATTTGTCTGAATTTGACGAGACAGAACTTGTGACATTAGAACTTGCCTGACTCAATTCACTCTCATTAACTTTAGTATCTTTAGTAGAGACTTTGATTGGAACTGTCTGACTAATTTCAACATTAACGGATTAATTGCTGATTACTAGGATTATAAGTATAATTATTATTGTAAGGTGATGGAACTTATGTGTAACCGATTCCCCCTTTGTTAGTTGGGGAACGTTGAACACTTAGAATATGGTCAAGCATCACCGAAGAGTTTCTAAACTGTTCAATTTTCCTGTTCAATTCCACCACTTTTACCTGGTAATCAGCTATCTGTTTATCCTTTTCAGCTATTAGTTTGGTCTTTTCTTCTAACACTTCATAGCTAAGATAAATTACTTGTATTTTTTCAGCTAGAGTGGCTTTAAGGCTTCTAATGTCTTTTTCACTAGCTTTTATTTTTACCGAGTAACTATTTTCTTTAGTTTTAAAATAGTGATGTTCTTCTTTTAAATTTTTTAACTCAACGTCCAAACTAACAAACTGATCAATTAACGCTTTCAATTGATCAGACAGTTTTTCACATTGTTCACAATGGGATTCAGAACATACCTCTGAGAGCTGATTATTTACTTCTTCCATGTAAGCCTGGTCCTCCATCGTCTCTTTGTCACATCTTCCAGTTTCGATATTTACCATATTTGCCTGTTCGATCACCTCCTCAACTTGTATATTCCAGTTGTACCCACCGTTCTGCTGAGATACCATAGCTTTGATTTCATTTCCACTTCCATTCTGTTGAGTAGGCCTGTTCTGACTTCTTTCGACTCTCTCATTTGTACACTCCCTAGCAAAGTGACCATTTTTTTGACAATTGTAGCATCGCACCTTTGACTTGTCGAACCCCGGTCTTTCTCCAACAAACTTTCTACCTATTTTCTTCATAATCCTCTTCACCCTTCTCACTATCATAGCCATCTGCCACTGCAGATCCATTTCTTCCATGTCATCAGCGTCTATCTGATCATAGTCCTCATCCAAAGTTGCAGGGTCAACTATTTTTCCTTTGATGTAATTCTCATAGGAAGCAATGAAAGAGGCATAGAGGGAAAACTGTTGTTCAGCTGATTTCACACTCATAGGCATCTGTGAGTAGTTCTTGCTAGAAGCATTGGTTGAGAAATTACCAGTTGTGATTTGAGGTTTTGAGGAACTACTACCTCCTGTTACAAAACATACGTCCCCATCCATATTGACCACCACATGACCATCTTGACTGGAGTTTGGTTCTCCCCCTGAGTAGTAGACAGTCGATTCTGTTTTTGAACTTGATCTTGGAGAGCCTTTAGCACCATACATTCCTGGATCCTGAACCTGATCAGTAGGCGTCTCTTTTCGAACCATATTGAGTTCAAAATTCCGTAACTTATCAACTACCTTTTCCAAGTCAAATTTATCAAAATCTTTGTCTTCTCTCATCAGTACAGTGTACATCTCCCATTTTGGTGGGAGAGCATCAAGAAGTTTTTCAACTATCTCCTCCTCCTTGTATTCAATGGAGTAGTTATTCAATTCGGTCATCAAGTGATAATATCGTGTGATGATATCATCAAGCGACTCATTTTTCAGATACTTGAATACTGAGAATTGAGTTTTCAGCAGCTTCGTCTTGGAGGTACGAATCCCAACATTTCCTTCATATCGATTCTCAAGTGCTTCCCACAATTCTCGAGCAGTTTTGTACTTCTTGAAAGTATGGAGAATCTCTTGAGGAAGTGCCATTGTAATGGCTGCATGTGCTTTACTTTCTGCTTCATACATTTTTTTTCATCATCCTCCATCTTACTGTACTTCTTGATCTGTTCTCGACCTTCAAACATGGATGTTGGGGGGATGTACTCATCCTGAATGCAGAACCACATTTTTGCATCTTGATATTTCACATACTGTTCAAACCTATCTTTGCATGCAACGAAATCAGTACCTTTAAGCATTTTTGGAGCTTTAGTTGCTGAACCATCTTTAACTTCCATCTTTACCAGTTCAGTGATGTTTATCGAAGTCATACTTGAATGGGACGAGACTTAAAACTCAACAATCAAATTCTGTGAACAGTGAGCAGTAGCGAAGTTAATACAACTTCGCTTGTAACTTCGTTGGTTATCAACTTCGCTGGTTATCAACTTCGCTGGTTATCAACTTCGCTGTTTATCAACTTCGCTGTTTATCAACTTCGCTGGTTATCAACTTTGTTGTTTATCAACTTCGCTGCTTATCAACTTCGTTGTTTATCAACTTCGCCAAAACCCTATATGTTCGCTAAAACCCTAGTTTGTGGTTCGACAACTTCGCAACTTACACGGATGGTTTTTGCAGGTTTGACACGGCTGTAAGTTGCGAGGGTGTCGGGAAGGTTCAATTGATGAGTATTGTAGAGAAATTGACAAAGGAAGGATATCCCAACGAAAAACGGTTTCGTGAATAGTTAAACGGAACAATCTTAACACACGTGTGATAATCCCGAACCACACAATCACGAGCAAAGGCTCTGATACCAATTGTAGGTTCCCAGCCGGATCTACACAGGAGTATCTCGTAACACGAGGGTGCGAAATCCCCACGTATATGATACGAGTGTTAAGATGATGAACAAGTAAATCACACGCAAAGAACACGAGTAAGTAAGATAATACTAGTTATATTGCAAAGGAAAACCAAACACGTAACACTTAGGTGTCACCAAAAACAGCCGTCCAAAGTTATATGTAATGAGCCGAAGTTAGACATTATATATTAGTGACAACTTCGCCTAACACACTAGGATAAGTTGTCCTAACTTCGCTCAACTCAAGTTCGCTGAAACATATAGCGAACATAAAATAACAAGTTCAAAACAATATGAACAAAGTAAACGATTACAGACACAAATAAACACGAGATACTTAACTACTGGCATTATGCACCAACAATGACTTACTCTATTATTTGGAGCATTTATGGGTTCCCGATCATGATGATCTTCGCATGTTCATCCTTGATGAAGCTTATAAGTCACGATACTCTATTCATCCCGGTGCGGATAAAATGTATGCCGATCTCCGTACCATGTTTTGGTGGCAGGGAATGAAGAAAGATATTGCAGTGTATGTATCTAAATGCCTCACTTGCTCTAAGGTTAAAGCCAAGCATCAAAAGCCGTTTGGTTTGCTCGAGCAACCTCCGATCCCCGTTTGGAAATGGGAAAACATAGCCATGGATTTCGTTACCAAATTCCCCACTACTCAAAGTCGCAATGATAGTATTTGGGTGATTGTTGATCGTTTTACCAAGTCAGCTCATTTCATACCGTTCTGTGAGAAGTCCTCCGTAAGCGAATTAGCCCGACTCTATGTCAAGAACATCATTTGCCGCCATGGAACGCCGTTGACCATTATCTCCGATCTTGATGGTCGGTTTACCTCTCATTTTTGGAAATCGTTGCAAACCGCCTTGGGTACCCGTATCGATCTAAGCACCACTTATCACTCGCAAACGAATGGTCAATCTGAGAGAACGATCCAAACTCTCGAAGATATGCTCCGCTCTTGCATACTAGATTTTGGTGGAAATTGGGATACTCACCTACCACTTGTAGAGTTTTCCTACAATAATAGTTTTCACACTAGTATTGGCATGGCACCTTTTGAAGCTCTCTATGGCCAAAAATGTCGTTCCCCGATTTTTTGGAACGAGGTTGGTGAATCGCAAATCACCGGTCCCGAGCTTGTTCAAGAAACTTCCGATCAAATCGCTCTTATTCGTCAAAATCTTCTTGACTCTCGTAGCCGTCAAAAGAGCTACGCCGATAAGCGTCGTAAACCTCTCGAGTTCAATGTTGGTGATCAAGTTCTCCTTAAAGTATCTCCTAGGAAATGGGTAGTTCATTTTGGCAAAAGGATTAAATTATCTCCTCGTTTTGTTGGCCCGTTTGAGATCATTGAAAGGGTTGGTAAAGTTGCGTATCCTCTCAATCTCCCCGAAGAGCTCTCCAATGTGCACCAAGTTTTCATGTTTCCAATCTCAAGAAGTGCTTAGCCGAGGGGAATCTCCACATACCCTCGACGAAGTCCGAGTTGATGAATCTATGCGCGTTATCGTGAAGCCTGCTGAAATCTTGGATCTTATGGACAAATAGACCAAGCGTAGTTGTATTCCGCTAGTCAAAGTTCGTTGGGAATCTAAACGTGGTCCCAAGTTCACTTGGGAACGTAAAGACCAAATGGAGTCCAGGTACCCGCACCTCTTCGTTACGGCTTAATTCCTAATTTCGGGACGAAATTTCCTAAAGTAGTGAATGCGGTAACATTTCGGGTTTTCTTCTTGTATTTATGCCCGACCCATTTAATAAAACCGATGCATTTATTGAATATTTTTATTGTTTTTGTTTTTATTATTTAATAGTTAAACACTTAAACTTACAAGAACTTGACAATTCCCACCAAAACTCAAATTTTAACCCATTCTCGTTTCCATCTACAAACCCCAGGGACCAAATTGCAATTAATACTCAATTTTCTTTCCCTCTTCTTCCTTCCTATCTTCCACCGACGTCACCCCCCCCCCCCCTCACCTTTCTTGAACCAAAATTCACGGATTAATTGATGAAATTGATACTACCATATTATTCCTTACCTAAATTCGATCCTACCGACACCCTAAACATGGAAAACCCTAACTAATTGACAGCTAACAACACCAAAACGAACCGCGACTGCCATTGACTCAATACACTATATAAACTCACTTATAATTCAATTAAATCACACCACACATTCCTCTCTACCTCGCGACACTAAACCCTAAGTTATTCAGCCCGTACATTGTCGTTTAGATCTGATTCGTATTCAGTTTTGAGACGCAAACCCACCTTGTCGTTCACCTTCAATCCGTCACAATTATAGGTAATTAATATATGTTTTGAGATCAGTTTTAACCCCGAAACGATAACCCTAAATCATTTGTAACTAACACTAATCAATTAAACCAATTGAAAATCCTAGGGTTTATGTTTGATTTGGGGAAGAACTAATACCAGAACCTGTGTATTTAAATTTTCAGTTTCATCTTAATATCAAATCTAAGCGTTGGCCTAATGGCCAGCGCATGTTTTCCCAAACATGTATACCGGCCTGGGGCGCGGGTTCGAATCCCCAGGCCCGGTTTTTGTATTTTAATTTTTAAAGTATTCTTTTTATCAAATTCTTGATAATATTATACATATATAACACTAAATAAACATTTTTTTATAAATCAAACTTTGGTTATTGTTTCTTTCTCTTGAACCTTTACTCTTAATTGATTATGTATATATATACACATATGTAGACATAAGTATACATATAACAACGTTGATATTAATATTTTTTTATCATTCGTTTAATAAACCGAACAAACGATTTTATTAATGTTCAAAAAATAAAATTTTCTTTTAAATTTCCATGTTAATATATCTATTAATACTACAAATAAGTTTTACTTATCAAATATTAATACCTAGAATTAATAATAATAATAATAATAATAATAATAATAATAATAGTAATAACAATAACATTAATAATCGCAAAAACCATACTAATATGACAATAACACGATCGATACCCAAGATCCGTCATATTATTTTGTCATTTATATTTAACTCACTTCATCTTTAACAACTAGGAGAAATTGTCGGCAACCTCGTGGAGCTTGATCGTTTTCCATTCTAGACTTTTCTTTTATTATCCCGTCTTCGTTTATCCCACTCATTAAAGGTAAGTAAATTCACATCCCCCTTTTTACCGCTTTACAATTTTGGGGGCGTTATGCGTTCAAAATCAATTTATTGTTTTCACTACAATTCTGTTATATGCATAATTGTAATTTCTCGATTAGTTGTTATGTGCGAATATGACTATGTGTTTATTTTTGTGTTGGTTGGTACCTCATCCTCATCCTCATCCTCATTAGTATGATCATACGTCGTTGAAGTAAACCGTTATCAATGCAATTCTGTTGAAAAGACAACTTTTATTTATTGTTTACTAGTTGTAGTAATGTACGATTATTGCATGGAATTCTCCTTTTATTATTATATATACTCAAAACTGTGGTTTACTTGCTCAACTTTATGTTGACAACATATATATTTTCACGCCTGGTGCAGGTAGCTTTATCGGATGAATCGAGTATTGGAAGTTAGATGATACCTTAGGTTGCTTGATGAATGAAGTACACTTTCATTTTGTTTTAAGTTATTTATGCTCCAATTATTGATTTGTAACGTTATTGTTAAGATAATGTTTGTGCTTTTGAAAATTGATATATGAATGAATAATTTAGATATTGACACGTGTATTTTACTTAGTGTCTTCTGAGCTATGATACAATCAATGTCGCGCCCCGGCATGTTCCGCCGTAGGTTGGGGTGTGACAAGTTTGCGTTTTCTTTTCTATATTAGATTGTATTCAAATTAACTGGTGTTTTACTCACTCAACCTTGTGTTGACAAAATTATTTGTATTTTATACACATATGCAGGTTATCGTTTGAATCGTCTCATGATTGGTGAAGACTTAGGATTGCTTATGGTAGAAGAACATTATCAAGACAATAATCAAGACTTAGTTAAATTTAGATTTTGAATTATTTTGTTTATATGAATTATGTATCTTGTATTTAATAAATTTTAATAATTAATTAAATTTAATAGATATTTTCACCCTTTATTTGTTGCATGATAGTATCTTGAGAGCTGTGAGCAATCAGCTCACACCCCAGCATTTCCGCCTTAGGTTGAGGTGTGACATGAAACGTGAGAAATAATCAGTAACAACAAGACAATGGGTTTTTCGGTATATTGTCAATGGATGAATTGGACCAAATAAATCCATATGTAGCAACTGAAGAATGGAATCTATGGAATTGACAGTCTTGGGCTTGTGAGAGAGTTTGTGCTTCTTGTATTTAGAGCACGAAAGATATTTTTCATTGTAAGAGAAAGTTTTAATATGCAAGCCCCTCACATGTTCACCTTGGAAAAGTTTGTTTAAATTTTTGAAGTTCACATGGCCAAGACGTCTATGCCACAATGATGAATCATTCTTCGAGGCTTTAGAAATTAAACATGAAGCAGTTCGAAGAGAGTATGAACTGTTCATGTCCAATATGTAAGCATCATTATGCTTCGGAGTACACATCAGAGTCGATTCTTCTGGGATTTTGAAACCTAGTTTTAGAATCAAACATTCATTTTCTGTGAATAGAGTGGAGAACTTTCTATCACTGATTTGTGAGACGCTGAGCAGATTGTGGTTGAGTTGTTCAACCAGATTGACATCATCAAAATTTAGGATGCCGGTTGAAACTTCTCATCTCTTTGTTATCTTTCCTCCCATGTTACCATCAAAATAAATGTGTCCATCATCAAACAGTTGAACGTCAAACAATAAGGACTCGTCTCCCGTCATGTGTCGGGTGCAACCAATGTCTAAGTACCAAATGTTGTTGACAGGCCTTCTTGGCAGACCCTACACACATTAGCAGTTAATTAGACATCCCGAGACTTAGCTGTCTCGGGAAGATCAACCATAAAATCAACAAATTTTATCTTGTTTCTTATGATAGTGGAGTGATTGGTGATTCAGAATATGAAGAAAATTCCATAGGAACCCATGCAGAATCATGTTTCCTGCTTTAAGAAGATCTTCTGAACTGTCTCCTTTTTGTTTTCAAAGCAAAATCCTCATATCTTTCGATCCTTTTGTAGATTTGTTTTTGGTTTGTTCTTGGACTTTTCAGTCTTAAATCTCCTTTTTGATCTTTCCCATTTGGTTATCCAAAAAGGTTCTCTAGATTTGTTAGAGTTGTTGGATCTCACATCCATTTCACTGGCAGAACTTTCAGATCGATCGGTCCTTGTTCTTGAACTGGATGCAGCTTTAGAACGAGACTGATTAAATTGACTGTTCATTTCTTTATGTTGTTTAATTCTGTTCTTGCAATTTCTTGCAAGGTAATATGGGTTACCAAAAAAACTACTTTTTCTTCTACGAGCACCATAGAACTCATCCGAACTATAATATGGTTGTTGCAGTAGAAAAGATGATCCATGTAAAGGAACATGATTGAAAAATCTATGAGGATATTTACATGATTAGAATTAATGTATTTATCTTGATAATGACCATAATAGTTGTTATCATAGAAGTTGTATGGCTAAGGATTTCTTACTTGATTAGTTGTTTAGGAAAATGATTGTTTAGTTGGTGGAGCATATTTACATGAAGTACTGGCTTTTTCATTTTCAAAGACGTTTTCTTTATCTAAATTATTCTCAGACTTACAACTTGTTGATGAGCAACTTGATATGTTCACATCAACAGGCCTTTTCAAAATTTCACAATTACAACAAGCGTTTCATCATAAACAGTTTAATAATCACTATCTGAAATAACATCAACATTTTCATTCAAAATAAAGTGAGAAGTGCCAACATCAACACTTTCACGAGTTAAATCATCATCCGAAGATGAAGACAATGTATTTTTTTGTGGAAATAATATTGTTATTATTACAGACATAATTGGCAAATGATTTTAAATTCACATCAGAAACAAAAAGTGAATTTAATTTTCATTTCTCTTCACGACTCATGTCCTTTTCCACTAACCCACATTCAGCTACATGACCTGCTGAACAAGACAAATCACCATTAGAATTAACATGCATTGGCATTGGATCAACTGATTTTGAAGTGGGAGGAACAAATATATTTGGTTTTGCCACATGACCAACTTCATAGACCATTTCATCCTCGGGAGGGGTATTGAAAATAAAGTGAGGAAGGGATTTGTAGTTGTCATTGAAAAGCGGTGGAATTGCCACAAATTCATATCCCAAACCAGCCTTTTATTTCATACCCATCTATGATCCAATGATGCCATTTAATTTATTAGACGTCATTTCAAAATTGTTTACAATAATTTTTCTTTCAGAAAGCTCTAGTTCTACTTTCTCAATTTTAGTATTTAACTCGGCTATTCTCTTTTCATGAAATTCAATAATTTTAGTGGACTGAAACAAATTACCATGCATTTTTTCCATGTTGTCATGATGAGTTTTGATTCTAGTGGTATATATCTTATCATATTTCTTATATTCCTCATTCAGATGTTTAATGCTTTGATTTTCTTTATTCACATTAGCATTATATGCTCTATAGAATTCTACCTTATTTATACAAGCTTGAGAGCAAAGATTTTTGTGTACCTCGGGAATTTCAGGACTGGCTGGGTTTCCTCCTGGTGCAGAGATTGAAGCAGTCATGAATTCATCAATGAATGCCATTCCATCAATGTTTAACGAATTCACCAGCTTAATGAATTGATGATGTTCCCAGTCTGGTTCAGTTGATCCAGTAGTTTGAGTGACAAAGGGCCATGGAGTTTGAGCCTGAGTTCCCTTTGGTTGAATTTCCTTGACCAATCCGTGGAATTCTTTGACCCGAAATTTGACCCATTGACCTCTTGCCATTTCTCTTTCCCGATTGGAATTCTTTGACTCGATTTGATTGGTTTTGGATTTTGATTCGATTGGTTTGTAGATTCAATTTGATTGGTTTGCAAACTCGAGTTGAATCGTTTGTAACTCGATTCGATTGGAATTTTCAGAAAGTACAATTTTCACTTTATGCACAGATTTTCAGACAAGTACACTTGTTGCCATTTATAGAAACTTGATTAATCTAAAAAGAAACCAGATGAACACTTCAACAATCTTTAAACACAAACTTCCAAGCTTAACCAAACAATCTTTTTGAATCCAAACTCTTTCAAGACACACAAGAGCCGACCTTTAGCAAACCCAAAAGCTTCAAACAACACTTTAACACTAATTTCAAGCTTGTACACACAACTACAACAAGTAAACCCAAAAACCCACTTTAACACTTGAAACCAAGTCTTAAACAAACAAATAAGACCGAAATCCAAGGTTGTGACCCAAGAACTACAACTAGTAGATCGGAAAGCTCTTATACCAATTGTAGGTCCTAATAACATATCAAATAACTAGTTCTTGAATTAATATTTAACTAAAAGCTAGCAGAAATCACTTGTAGCCAACTAAGATCTCAGATCTTGTTGGTGTTTGGTAATTACCCGAAATATAAAGAAAGAGGAAGTAGGGAGAGAGTTGGTGAAGAAATAAGGTTAGAATATTTTCAAAAAAAAATTTCGTATGTGCATGCCTCACCTTATATAGCTGAGGGCATGCCATACTAGTCTTTTATTAGATTGGTCCAATGGGCTGTAAATACATGGCATTGGGCCCAACCATACACTAAACAAAACCAACAAGCTAACAACATATATCGTGAATAGATCAAACAAATACAAAAGACTATTATACAAAACAGGGTCCTACACTTTCCACATGCATAAATATATATATTTGATTAATGGGATCCTACCTCTACATTCGTTGATGACAATTCATATATGTCAAAAAAAGAAAAGAAAAAAATTAAAAAGAAAAACACAAAATGGCACATTTATAAATATCATTAAAACAAATTAGAATAATGGAAAATACGGTGAACAATACGTGGTAAACAATAATAATTAAGTAAACAAGGTCGTCAATATGTAATCACACTATCATTTTACCCAAAGCCGTTATCCAACCCGATCTAACATGACATTTTACCAAATTTAATCATGTTATAAAGAAACATCATAAGGTTGTTCTGTATGGATGGATAACATAGCCTTCCACATCATCGCCTCGTAGGAAACGAGGCTTTAATGCCCTCTCCATAACGCCCCATTGTAATTTTTTGCCTTTATTGCCCCGTTATATATATATGTGTGTGTGTGTGTGTGTGTGTGTGTGTGTGTGTGTGTGTGTGTGAAAGAGAGGGAGAGAGTGTGTGTGTGTGTGTGTGTAAGACCCGGTCCCGGTGCCCTACTTTGGCGTTGGAATTAATCATAAACACAGTTCTAAATATCAGAGTTAATTAGAACTTTCACGAAATAAATAAAACTTCAATCATTCGTTACAAACATTTAAACTTGTCTTTAAAAAACATAACATAAAACATCTTATTTAACATCATGACAAAATCATTCTGCAGATGCCAGCTTATGCAGATCCTGCCATGTGTCTCCCTCAAGCTAGCGCTTCAGTCTATTAACCTGTGTGCATACTAAAAGTTAGCTACGTTGAGTGAGTTCTAGTTAAAACATGTAACATACAATACATTCACATAATTACTCATACGTATCTGTAGATACATATTACTTACTTAACCTGCTTATCTTTATTTCGTACATACATAAGTATATACTTTCTTTCTTTCTTACTTTCAAATTTTATCTTGCTTTACATACGTACTTATACGTTTTAAAGAGCCTTTCGCCCTATAACCTCACATATATTATTAGGGTATGCCACCCTCGTACCATATAACAATACATACCAGTCTTTATATATATATATATATATATACTTTCATACATACTCTTAATCTTTTCTATTTAAAAATCATTCATACATCATTTATAAAACAATCACATATCATACACTTACCACTTAAGGTAAGCGCATTAAATAATCACATCGAGTATGCACACAGCACCGAAAACATAACAAGAAAATAGGGCTAGAAACTCACCTGAGCTCGGTTCCTTTCCGAGTTAATGGTACCTCCTCTCTTTAACTAGGTGCGGCTAACTGTATAACAATTACATGTATCAATTAACTATCACTGCCCTTATCGTATTTCTAGTATTATATAACCCTCAACGAACGAAGGTCCGAGGGAAGCGCCCCCGGCAGCGGGGTCTAGGGGTAGCAGCCCCTAGAAGGGTCCAAGGGGCAGAGCCCCTAGCTGGGGTTTGAGCTGTCAGGTCAGCTTGGAAAAATTTATTTTCATTAACAGTCCTCAACACAAATTTCATTAGAATTCTTAAATGAATATTCTATTCGCTATCTCATTCGTTATGACGTATGGTTCCGTTCGTTGTAACGAATGGTTTGATCTGAGACGAATGGATGAGTAAAGAATGAATTAGGTCATTCATGATTTCTTTTAGAAGAATGAAAGTCTTATTCGTTACAGGAGCACACGAGTATATCTATAACGAATGGGTTGATTCATTGTCTCATCATGACGAATGAATTGATAACGAATGTGTAAGATCATTTGTGACGCTTATAGGACGAATTAGAGGCTCATTCGTTACCAGAACATACAGATGTACCTTATTCGCTATGACTGCTTAACAAATGATCAGCCATTCGTTTATCATAACGAATGGATAACTGGAATTATCCAATCTTTGATTCCAGTTGTCAAAGTCAAAATCAATATGAACAAAATCAGTCAACAGGCACCAGATTTGCAATTAACCTTCAAATCGCGATGAAACAACAAAGCTTTGGTATCATTTGACGAGTATACCCAACGCCTACAAACCCCAATCAACCAAACACTTAAACATCACGTTTTAATGGTGCGTGAGTTCGATATGTATAACTGGTTCTTTAAGCTAACAATTAACCTATCAGACGTTAACGAATTTCAACGAGAATCGTCACGTTTAATTTGTCTTTACCATTTGTATAGATCTACGAATACTGAACGAGTTGTGCATAAGTTTTCGTTATAAAACGTACCTCAAATGAATCAGTTTCACGAACACGATCTACTCTTGATGCATGTCTTGCTCGTCATGATGCTCTAACATCAACAATCTCAGGTCTTTTCCTTCAGATCTTGGTCCGAGATAAAGGAGGGTGTTTATGTGTGTTTTTGAGAGTATATGGAGGCTTAGAGATAAGTATGAGGGTTTTATGATGGTTTAAGGGGTTTATATACCCTTAAGCCCATGGACCTAAGGCCCATCACCATCCCTTATTCCATCTTTTAAATGTCCAATCCCATCCTCTAATAGTTTATTTATCTAAAATGAAAAACAATACATTATTAAATAAACGAAATTTCTTTTATTATTATCATCGAAAGTAAGATGTGATAGAGAGATAGAGAGAGATGCAGGCCCACCTCCATTCCCCACATCGCCCTTCTTCCACCCCCAAGCGCCCCACATCCGTATTCCTCCCCAATGTTGCCCCCAAATGCCTCCCCACCCCCCAAAGACACCCATAGTAGATGGTCTAAAAGGGCAACAACCAACACAATTAGTGACAAAATACTAAAAGAATACTCAAATTGAAATGAGTATATTCTAAAAATACACATTCTTCATATTTGATACTCACCTTTTTATTTATTAACAATAAACCCTTGTTTAAGTTGAACCATTGTTATATATATATATATATATACATACACATATATGGTTGCATAATTATATACACTGAAGGTTGCATTGACGCTTTGCGCTGGCACTACAAGAAAGTAGCCTTATAGCGACCAAGGCTATATCGAGATATCAAGGACAACAGTCGTCGCTATAACTAACCTTTTATCGACGACTTTTCGTCGATATACGATTGTTCAAACTTTTCTACATTTTATACCCTATATCGACGACATATCGTCGATATAGGGTGGGCCAAACTTTTGGAAGGATTTGCAACATTTGACCGCCAACTTGAAACCCTTTTTCAACGACTTGTCACCGCTATAGCTTTAACTATTATTTTTATTTTTATTTTATAGGTTGATAAATTAATTAAAAGAAAAAAAGCTAAAAAAATATACAAATCACCTGTTTCGACGACTTGTCGTCGCTCTTACTTTAATTATTATTTTTTTATTTTTTATTATTGTTTAATAAGTACATAAAAAAAGAATTAAAATCAACATAAACAAATCACTATGTTAGGACGAAATGCCCTTACTAAAGGTTAAGTTAATTTTATTTATTTTTTGTTAGATTGATAAATAAAAATATATAATTTTAAAACTACTTTTTTTTCACTTTTCATTTATTTTTTATGCATGTGCTTACTAATTATTTTCTTTTTCTTATAATATGTATAGATGGGTGGATCGATGAACGAATCAACAGATGGATGGGTGGATGGTCGATTAAGGGATGAATCAATGGTTGACGAATCGATGGATGGATCAATGAGGGACAGATTGATGGAAAGATGGATGGATGGATTCATAGATGGTTGATGGATGGATGGTGATGAATGGATTAATCAATAGATGGAAAGATTAATGATGGATGGATAGACTGATGGATGTATCAATGGAACGATTGATGAATTGATGGATGTATATGTCTAGGTGTTTATGGTTGTCTGTGTATAGTAATGCACGTGAATTACTAATTGTTTTCTTTGGGTATAGTATGTTAGTATTATTTTGTTTGTTGATGGATGGATGGATGGATGTATGTGGGTGTATGGTTAAATGCATGTATGTATATGTCCAACAAGCCTATTTAAAAGATATATTTGAGAGAGAAGCAAATCATGTCTTTAATGCTTAGAATTATTGCCTATAGTGTGTTCACCTTCATAATTACTTTATTACAAGAAAATTTTCATTTAATTACAATCTATAGTAACCAAATTAATACCATTAACCCTATTTAACTCCACCTAATAAGCTTATTTGGGTTTGAGTTCGTGTTCGGGTCCAGGTTTGTAACAACTTGGGTTTTTCGTTTATTTCATAAGTATCTAATACCCGACCTAGTTTTGTTTCGAGTAATTTTAATCAATAAAATCTCGAGTTTATCGAGTAATTAATATCTTATTATTATTGGCTATTATATTTGTTTAATTAACCATAATAACTTTGACTATATATCATTTATAACCCTCCACAATATTTTAACCTCCTTGTGTATCAACTTCTATAGTTCAAGGACCTATTAGCAACATCTGATAATTATGATATTCAACCTATTTCCCAAAACCGTAACCCAATTCCCAAGCCCGTAACCCATGCTCGTTTAGTTTCTTGAATCTTAATCTTCGTTCTAATGTTGGAATTGATGCATGCATATTATTTTTCATGCCTAAACGACCTCACCGACGTGGTTAATTAGGTAATCAAGATCAATAAGATACGTATTAGCATAATAAACAAACCGTCTCTAACCAAATTTGGATTAAACAATTACAGTTGATAATATCACAATTAAGTTTGTTTGCACTTATGTACATAAAAATGTACATCTTTTCGGCATCAAATAATCTCTAAAAACTGTAATTTCTATCAAATAACATAGAAATAAAGGCTACTTATCATAATAAATTGTAATTTTAGGTGAAACCAAGCCCCAAACGAAGAAACAAGCGAAAAGACGAAGAAAACACAAGAAAAACAAAGAAACACGCCCCCATGCCTCAAGAAACACGCCTCCATGCTTCTGGACACCAGAAAAGACAAAAACCTACAAGAAAAGACAAAATCTGGAAACAAAAGAACGGGGTCGTGCCTCTCAACCACGGGGCTGTGGATGTCTACCAGAAAAGACAAAATGAATTCAGCACATGTCACTATAAAACACGGGGGCGTACCTACGTCAGCATGGGGCCGTGCCTCACACTTCGGATTGCCTATAAATAGTGGCTCATGTTGCACTCATTTGGTGTGCCTTGAAAAGAATTCTATCCGGTTTTCTCTTATAAAAACACACACTAACACTCACATAGAAGATTTAGTAAAGAGTTTGAAGGCTTCGAGGTCATCACCATCAACCATCATCACCATCATTAAGAAGGAAGATTCATCTACATTTGGTTAGATTGTTCCAAGTTTAATCATGTATTTGTTATCATCATTCATCTTAATGTTTATCATCATGCTCATTATGAGCTAAACTCCTTTTACCATCTAAAATCTATGAAGAAGCTTTGTTTTACTTGATAATTATATAAAACATGTGGTGTAGTCTAGTAAAATGCATGGTTATATTACAATTATCTTTTGGTGAGAAATGTTTCACCATCTTAAATCACTAATTGAAAGTTGGTGGTTGTCAATTCCATTGGCAATCGTTCATGATCGATTCATGTTCTTGAAAGATAGAAATACTTTGTTACATTAAAGAAACATGGATCCTTATATTGTACTTAGAAATGATGAGATATAAGTTATGATGTATTTCTCTAAGTCTTGGTAATCCGAAAATGGCTTTGCTTAGGATATCATGCTAGTTAAAGAAATCATATGTTAATTGAATATGTAATTATAACCTACATAAATCAACCGAGGGGAGGTTGTGTGAGTTAACTACAACCACCCGAAGTTGTTAGAATTGGTATTTGAGAAATCGGAGTCAATCCTAATCTTTCTACTTTACGAAATACTTGCCAACTTAAATTGACATCATTGAAGAGGCGTGACATTAGGAAAGGGTGGACTTTAAAATGCACACGTTACCACCTTAGTGCCAAAGATGCTCACTTAAGGTTTAAGGAGCTATCTAGCATATATTGCTATGGCAAGTTTACCACATGTTTAAATATTAATTATCAATGCTAAAATGGAGTGGATTCTTGATCTTAGATGGTAACCTTCACTTAATTGAACAACTCGTTTAGAATCTCTTGTCTTGGTCACCTATATATTATATATAAGTATTTATAATTTATTAAAAGTTCAAAATTTAACCCCAAAATGATTAAAACCTCCGATTAAAGTAAAACAACGATTTATCATTAGAAACATTTGTGTCCACAGATCGATACTTGGTTCATACCAATACTATTCTACATATACGATAGGTACACTTGCCTATTTTGTGTTTGTTTTGTCTTTGTAGAAATCACTTTTATAAATTTAAAACACGATCTTGTGCAAAAGCTAAATATCCGATCTATCATATTTTTATACAAGCTACACAGCACGCATCAAGTTTTTGGCGCCGTTGCCGGGGACACGGTACGTTTCTAAGAACGATCCAAGTTTTAATTTAATCATTGTCTATAATTGTTCAAATTTTTAACTTCTATTTTGTTTTATCTTTATTTTTTTTCTAAATACGAAAATATATAATTTTACGGCTAGCCTACTTTTTACCTTTACCTTACTTTACTCTAGCTTAATTAATTTAGATCTTAGTTTAGTTTAACATAGCTTAGCCTAACTTATAGTTTAACTTAGACTAATCTTAGCTAACTTTTACTTTAGTTTTCATTTTGATTTAGTCCCATGTATGTCCTCTACTTTTGAGTCTGAGCTTGTTTCTCCAATTTCTGAACCGGAACGACTCTTTCGTCGACGAGCACGTAAACGAACAGCAGAAACCGCCGAAGCAATCAAAGACGAACCAGTAGACGCCACCACATCAGGAGAAAATCAAACAGAAGAAATGATGGCGGCCCAGAACAATGAGCCGAACATGAGCCAGTATGCCAAGCCAACTCTCGAAGTCTACGGCAATGGAGTGGCTCCACCCGAAATCACCGAAAATTTCGAAATCAAATCAAGCACCATTCATATAGTGGAAAATTCAGTTCAATTTCATGGACTCCTCGATGAAGACCATCTTTCTCACATATCTCGATTCCTACGAATCTGCGGAACTGTTCAGACGATCAAATCAAGCTCAAACTCTTTCCTTTCTCTCTAAGGGGTCAAGCCCTGGAATGTATAGAATCTATTTCCTCTGGTTCCATCACCGCTTGGGACCAGATAGTTGAACAGTTTCTCCTCAAATATTTTCCGGCTGAAAAAACTGCCAAATAACGAGCCAGCATTACCGGATTCCGGACCGATGATGATGAGTCGTTACACGCAGCATGGGAAAGATACAAAAGTCTTCTAAGAAGATGCCCACATCATGGATTGAGCGTATGGTTACAAGTACAAACTTTCTTTGACGCACAATCTAGTCAAAACAAGCAGGCCATCGACCAAATCGCTGGTGGAGACCTGGGATCCAAATCACCTAACGCAACATTTGAAGTCCTGGAGAAGGCCGCAAAGAAGAGTTCCGCTTACAATCCACCAAGATCTACACCTACCCATAAAGGAATACACCACGTCGATTCCAACACTCTTGTCACAGCACAGCTTGAAGCCGTTTCTAAAAAGTTCGAACAACTTCAAGCCGAGCTATCAAAAACCAGACTCACCTGTGACACTTGTGGAGGAAATCATAAGATGAGTTACTGTAAACAAGTCATCATGGCCATGGAAGAAGTCGAGTTCATCGCTCGACAAAACAACGCTTTCAGCAACAACTACAATCCAGGATGGAGAAACCACCCGAATTTTAGCTGGAAAGACGGAGGTAACACTCAACCTCTACCCGAATTCGAGAAAAAACCAATTAATCAACCCTTCCAACCAAAACCTCACTTTCAAGATCAAAGTTCTAGTAGCCATCAAAACCCAAGCTACTCGAAGATCGAAGAAATGCTAATCCAACTCATGACCAAAACAAATGAAGCAGAAAAGAAGACCGACTCAAGAGCAGTTGATATCAGCGGAGTATTATTAAAACATGAAGCCAATCTTAAAAGTCAACAAGCATCACTGCAGAATCTAGAAACTCAAATCGGACAAATTGCCCAACAATTATCTGAAAGACCACTTGGCACTCTTCCAAGCAATACAATCACCAACCCGAATGCAACAGCCAACGCTGTTACACTCAGAAGCGGTACAACCACTGTTGTCTCACCAACTTCGGAACCAGTTATGGAAAAGGAGTCTCCTGATGAAACACGGGAAATACTGACCCTAACGGGCACCGTACATCCCAAGGAGCCAATCCGAACTTATGTTCCCCCTATTCCATACCCAGGAAGGCTGAAGCAGGAACGATTGGAAGCTCAATACGGGAAGTTTTTGGAACTCTTCAAACAACTCCATATCAACATCCCTTTTGTCGAAGCCATCGCTCAAATGCCAAAATATGCCAAGTTTCTCAAAGAAGTGCTGACAAACAAAAGGAAGTTGGAGCAACTCTCACATGTCACCCTAAGTGAAGAATGTTCAGCAGCCCTCCAAAGCAAGCTGCCAACAAAAATGACCGATCCAGGGAGTTTTACTATCCCTTGTCTTATAGCAAATTTGTCTGTTAGCAATGCCCTGGCTGGCCTAGGAGCTAGTATTAATTAAATGTCTTATGCGTTTTTGCAAAACTAGGGATAGGAGAACCAAAGCCCACCCGCGTGAGCATTCAATTAGCTGACTGATCTGTTAAATATCTCGGGGCATTGTTGAAAACATTCTTATCAAAATTGATAAATTTGTTTTCCCAGTAGATTTTGTGATTCTAGACATGGAGGAAGACAAAAGTATACCTCTGATTTTAGGAAGACCCATTTTAGCCACCGCAAAGGCTATTATTGATGTTTGCACCGGCAATCTCACTCTCAGGGTCAATGAAGAGACAATCACTTTTGACATAGGAAAATATATGCAATATCCGCAAAAGCACGATGACACATTATACTGTGCTGACATCATAGATTCCATCGTAAGTTGCTATATGCGAGATTCCTCTATTAATACACCACTAGAAACACAAGTCTTAGACAAAACACTCAACATACCCATGTTAGAGAACGAAAATTTCAACGATAATCAGGAAGCATCAGAAGTAGTATGTGAAATCACCGAATGTAATGAAAAATCAAAACCATCAATCGAAGAATGTGACAATCGTCAATTTCAGGTTAACTCCGTTAACTCAACTCCGTCAATTCAAACTTAAGATCACTAAATCTATAACGCACACTTCATTACATTTAAACTAGGGTTTAAATGACGCTTAACACTTACTACATGTGTAGTCTTTCGGGATTTGCACCGAAACGCAAACGAGTTGACACAAACGATTGATGAATACACGAAAAACGTCAAAACAGTAATTATGTGATAATTATGTGTTAGACTTATGTGTTACGTGATAACATGGTTATGAACATTAACTCAAGATGTAAACTAGTTAGTTAAGTTAGAAAAACAACAATTGAAAGTAGAGGGACTTGAGTGTAACTTGTTGTGTTTATAAATAGATCATTAACAAGTAAACCCTAACTATTATTATTATTATCCCAACCCCGATCGGAACTCTCCCACCCCAAACCCTTGGCTGCCGTCGACTTTAACACACACATACATCAAGAAATCAAGCTTGTGATTGAAGAACTAGGTGCTAGGAAGGTATAATTGATCATCCTATACATCTTTACTACTTGATTTTGATGTTTGTTGGGTTAATAACAAACCCTAGCAGCCGATTTCATGTATACATGTAATCAATATGATTGTTGTTGATTGAGTAATGATTTGATAAGTAGAATTGATATTGTAACATGTTGATTGTTGGGTCTTTGATTTGAGTTCAAATAAAAACCCTAATCTTGTAAGTAATGTGTAATTTATGTGCATGGATGGTGTTTATGGAGTCTAGAGGGTTATATGAATGCATGATAGTTCATAGATTGTTAATATGTTGAGTTTGGATACAAACAGTTTCTGGACAGAATGTGTTATTGATGTTTAAATGACTATAACGAAGTGTAAAGATGAAAATTGGTTGAGGTTATTGGTACTACAGTAAACTAGGTTGAGTATAGTTTCTATAGAGTATAAATTTGTAATTTTTGGACAACTAAAGGTTAACTTTTATGATTTTACAAAAACATTGTGCAAAGCTGAGCTGTTAGACCTGCTGTTAGGTTGTGTTGTAAATGTTATATCTCATGAACTACGAGACCAATTGGGTTGGTTCCACTTCTGGAAGTTGACTTATTGAGTTAGGAACTTAACCCAAGTGGTCTTGCATTTATTGGATTTTTCGTTTAACGGGAATTGCAAATAACATTCTGTTGCGCATGAATTTGACTGTTATGAGTTTGCTGTAATGATTTGAAGATTGTGAGAAAACTAATTGAGATGCTATGATCGGTGATGATTTTTAATAAAAATATAATTAAATATGTTCTGGAAACCTAAGACATATGTGCTTCTGTGATGATTTTTGGTAAATTAATTGAGATGCTATGATCGGTGAAATAGTACAATCTTTCTAGTAGGATTTCTGTCTCGGTGAAATTAGCTGCTGAGTTGTGTAAAAATGCATGAAACATGATACTTGCTATATAACTGTTGTGTTTTGACCAAAATACCCTTGCGGAGAATAATTGCTAATTGATTGCCATGATTTGACCAAATTGCCCTCATGGGGAATAATGGCTAGTTAATTGTTATTTGTTGACCAAAATGCCCTTAAGGGGAATAATTGATAGTGATGTACTTTATGAATACATGACGCGTATATGATTGCTTACACATGTAATGTGTCACAAAAACACTTGTTAAAGTCACACACGATTCACAAATGAAACACGAAACATGTTATGTGCATAGGTATTATGTGCCGGGTCTAGAGACTCGATAATATTCCGACACTTAGAAAAATCTCTTTATTGTTTTAGAACGCTAGAGAGAGTTTTTCGGTGACGCGCATCTTGGTGATTTAATTTGGGAAATTCTTCGCAAACAGTGAGTTTCACTTTCCCCTCTTTAAACTATTTTCAAACGCTTTTCACTTTGGGGAGATAACATACTTCACAACGCATTTAAGATTTTGTTATAAATTATATATCACTTGTAAAGGCTAAGTGGCAAACGAAACATTTGAAGTCCTACACATCGAACCGGTTAATATTTTGAATAGCGAGTCACTGTTGAGTAGTACTACTGGGTTTGACAAACCCCACCCAACGCTAAACTCGACTGGAGGTCGAGCGGGTGTAATTTTGGCTAACACGTACCATGGTCTGGAGGACCTGGTGACAAGGCACTTAATAAACGAGTCAGCTTCGGTGTCAAACACTTAGTAATACTTGTTGTATAGACTAGCTACCTATCGATATATAATTGACATAACACTATCTGGTAACGCAAAACGCTGTAACGCAAAACGCTGTAACGCAAAACGCTGTAACGCTGAACGCAAACGCTGAACGCAAACGCTGAACGCTTTATTTTTATTTAAACTTGTGAACTCACCAACCTTGTGTTGACACTATTAGTATGTTATTCTCAGGTAGCCGAGGCGGGCGCGCGGTTTAGGAACATGCATTGCTTGATAAACTTTTAACTATGCAAACTTACTTTTAACTGTTATCATTGGTTTTAAATCGTCCTGCGTGACGTAACATTGTTTCTATGGTTTTACGCTTCCGCACTTATTTTCATTTAAACGTTTTTATGGTTTGATTATAACTAATGATTCCGATCCTGTTAGTTCACACCCTCTGACGGTAAAACTCCGTTAGTAGATTTTGAGGGTGTGACAAAGAACCACCAGCCTTAGAGTTAAAAGAACTACCGAAACATCTCGAATACGCCTTTCTAGAAAAAGACTCTCAACTCTCAGTAATTATTTCTTCTCACCTTTCTAAAGAAGAGAAAGAAGAACTTCTTAAGGTTCTCAAGAACCATAAGAAGGCCATCGCATGGAAGATCATGGATATCAAGGGTATCAGTCCCTCCTTTTGTACTCACAAAATTCTCATTGAGGAAGAATACAAACCCGTGGTCCAACATCAAAGACGTCTCAATCCCAACATGCAAGATGTGGTGAAGACGGAAGTAATCAAAGTAATTGATGCTGGATTAATCTACCCAATCTCATATTCACCTTGGGTTAGTCCCGTTCAAGTAGTACCCAAGAAGGGGGGAATGACGGTCGTAATGAACGAAAAGGATGAGCTAATACCAATGAGAACCATCACAGGCTGGCGAGTTTGCATTGACTACCGGAAACTTAATGACGCCACAAGAAAATATCATTTTCCACTTCCTTTCATCGATCAAATGCTTGAGCGATTATCTGGAAAAATATTCTACTGTTTTCTTGACGGATTTTCCGGATATTTCCAAATTCCCATTTCTCCTGAAGATCAGGAGAAAACCACCTTTGCATGTCCATACGGAACCTTCGTCTACCGAAGAATGCCATTTGGATTATGTAATGCTCCAGCCAAATTCCAACGTTGTATGGTGGCCATCTTTCATGAAATGATCGAAAACTCTATGGAAGTTTTCATGGACGACTTCTCAGTCTTTGGAGATTCCTTCGATCATTGTTTGAAAAACCTAGACAAAATGTTAACCAGATGTGAAGAAGTAAATTTAGTACTCAACTTATGGTCAGAGAAGGCATTGTTCTCGGTCACAAGATATCCCAAGACGGATTAGAGGTTGATAGAGCCAAAATACTATCTCTAAACTTCCACACCCAACATCAGTAAAAGTCATTAGAAGTTTTCTAGGTCACGCAGGATTCTACCGACGTTTCATAAAGGATTTTTCCAAAATTGCCAGACCTGTGACCAAACTTCTGGAAAAAGACGTACCATTCGTCTTCTCTGATGAATGTGTTGAATCATTCAACATATTAAAAGACAAACTTGTCAACGCACCAATCATGACTACACCCGATTGGACCCTTCCATTCTAAATCATGTGCGATGCAAGTGACTTTGCAGTTGGAGCTGTACTCGGACAACGCAAAGAAAAACACTTTCACCCAATTTACTATGCCAGTAAAACTCTGAACGATGCACAAGAAAATTACACCACAACAGAAAAAGAGTTATTAGCAGTAGTTTTTGCTTTTGAAAAATTTAGATCCTACCTAGTTCTTTCCAAAACAATAGTCTACACCGACCATACCGCAATATGTTACCTCTTCAACAAACAAGATGCCAAACCCCGACTTATCCGATGGATCCTACTACTCCAAGAATTCGACATAGAAGTTAAAGACAAAAGGGGAGCAGAGAATGTCGCCGCATACCACCTTTCACGCTTAGAATGCCCAGGTCCAGAAGAGCTTCACAAAGAAATTATCAACGATAATTTCCCAAATGAAATTCTCATGCGCATTCATGCCGTCATAGAAGAGAGAGATGAAAGTCCTTGGTATGCCGACTTCGCAAATTACCTAGCTTGTAGAATCCTAACAAAAGGACTTACTCATCAATAGCGGAAGAAATTCTTCTCCGACCTTAAGTTTTACTTATGGGAAGATCCATACTTGTTTAGGATAGGCGCTGATCAAGTTATTCGTAGGTGCGTAGCAGGAAAGGAAGCCTTAGATATTCTCAAACACTGCCATGAATGACCTACTGGTGGGCACCACAGTACTGCCACTACGGTCAGGAAAGTGTTTGATGCGGGATTTTTCTGGCCCACCATATATAAAGATACACATACTTTGATCCAAGCATGCGATGCTTGTCAATGATTCGAGAACATCTCATCCAAAAATGAGATGGCTAAAATGGGCATTCAAATTTGTTAAATCTTTGATGTATGGGGAATAGATTTCATGGGCCCATTTCCTAACTCATTTGGAAATAAATACATCCTTGTAGCAGTCGATTACGTATCTAAATGGGTTTAGGCACAAGCCCTTCCCACTAACGATGCTCGAGTAGTAGTACGATTTATGAAAAGGTTATTTTCACGATTGGCACTCCAAAGGCCCTAATCAGCGACAGAGGTACCCACTTTTATAACGCTCTGATGAACAAAGTCTTAGCACGATATGGGGTTCACCACCGACTGGAAACACCATATCACCCTCAAACTAGTGGGGAGGTCTCAAATAGAGGAATTAAAAGGATTTTAGAAAGTACTATAGGAATGAATCGCAAGAATTGGGTGGAAAAGTTAGATGACGCCTTGTGGGCCCTTAGGACGGCTTATAAAAGCCCCATAGGAACAACACCCTTCAAACTCGTTTACGGGAAAGCATGTCATCTACCAGTAGAATTAAAACACAAAGCCTACTGGGCTCTCAGAGTAGTAAACTTTGATCTAAAGTCCGCCCGCATGTCATCTACCAGTAGAATTAAAACACAAAGCCTACTGGGCTCTCAGAGCAGTAAACTTTGATCTAAAGTCAGCCGGCGAAAACCAGGAAGATCAAATTCGTGAGCTCGAGGAACTAAGAACATTTGCCTATGAAAATTCCTGGTCTTACAAGGAAAAGACTAAACGCCTGCACGACACCCATTTGAAACGAAACAAAAAATTTCAAACTGGCGACAGTGTACTGTTATACAACGCTCATTTATGTCTTTTTCCAGGAAAATTGAAATCTCGATGGACAGGTCCATACGTAGTTGAATCAGTTTTGACTATGGGACAATTGAGATCTCAAATGAAAATGGCCAAAAGTTCAAAGTAAATGAACATCGATTAAATCCATATATCGATGGACCAATTGAAGAAATTTTGGAGGTATTAACCCTCCAACTCACCGAATAAGAAATCAAATAAACAAAGGTCTGGCCAAGACCTTCAAAAAACAAGGCCTTGTTAAAAAAAAGAATTTTAATAAAACTAAAAAGCTAAAAACACGGGGGCGTGCTTCCAAAAGCACGGTCCCGTGCCAAGAATAGCGGACCGGAATCTTCGCTCCAAAAATCTCAGTCAGACTGGTTTGTAATAGAATTGTGAGAACAAAAACATGGGCCGTGCTTCCAAAAGCATGGGGCCGTGCTTAGGTTGCTGGTTGGCTATAAAAGGCACCTTGTGTCATTGCATTCCTTGCACCAACCAAAACCAAACCAATAGTCTCTGAAAATTCAACATGCCAACTGAGATGAGTGAAGCAATCCCCGTTTCCCGACACCTGAGAAACGATGCCCGCCATGTTTCCAAAACCGATCTTCTCTTGAAACTTCAAGAACTTGTCAAAGAACTCACCGAAATGAATCTCCTTGCTGAGATGCGTCTCGTTCAACTCACCGAATCAGTGGAAAATATGAAAATGGAACTCCGAGACATCAATGAACAACTCCAGTTTCAAGTTCTCGGTTTCAGGTACTTTCCATCACCAGGACCATTCGGAGGAGGAGAGCCTTTCGGGGAAATCTAGGAAACTTAATTTTCTGCTTTTATATGTAAACCGGTGTGTTACGCACAATGTGTTAGGATTTCGGGCTTAACCCGGATATTTTCTTATTTTTAGGAAAACCGGGCTTATCCCGTATTTGTCTTAGGACCTTTTAATTTTACTGAAAAGTAATTTTTAGATGACCAAATTCCTAAATTATCATACTAAACGTCATTCTAAGAATTCCAACTCTCGCATCCTGCTAAGAAAATTACCCGTGACAAAAAGCATGGGTCGTGCTTCCCTAAGCACGAGGCCGTGGTCACCCCAGAATCTTTAGCATGATATGCGCTGACTTTGTACAATTCTCTGACTCAGAAACATTTATTCCCCTAGAAGCACGGGGCCGTGTTTTTGGAAGCACGATGTCGTGTTCAACTTTACAGTCTCTATATAATGCTTGCATAAACTCACTATTCCATTCACACCAAAAAAAAACAACATTACTGAAATGGAAGGCAAGAAGGTTGAATGGAGGCCAGTGAGGAAAGGCAAGCAACATGAATCCTCCTCATACCTTGAGGGGGAGGTCATGAGGCTCCAATGCATCATAAGAGATCAAGTTGAAAGCAACATTCAAACCGAAGCTCGCGTAGTCGAATTAATTAACAAAGTTGACCTGCTTAGGTTCTTAAACTTCCATGTTGTGGATGGCCACCACAAAGATGTGGCTTCCAAGCTCAACTTTCTCAACTGAGAAATCGCTAAGCTCTAAAAAATGCTTGACGAGCTCTTGGAAGCCAAACGAGCACCACCACAGATCCAAGACTTGTTCGGAAATGGTGGTCGTTGAAGTCCCGACTTTGTTTCGCGTTGAAGTTGCTACCGCTAGTGTTGTGTTTTAGAATCTAGGATTGTTGTTGTACCTTTCATTTCTATTATGTTTAACCGTGCTTTTATGTTTTATGTTTAATGAAATTTAGGACTTTTAATTACTATCTTAAACTAACCCGCAAATAAAATCAACTAAAAACGAACCAGCTCGACAAATAAACAAAAATCAAAAGAAATACTGTCTGCACCATGCAGCACGGTACCGTGCTTCCAAAAGCACGGGGCCGTGCTTTTTAACCCAGAACAGTTACGATTTTAAAACATAAAATAACTTTTCCCAAACATTAACCCTAACAACCACTTCGTTTCCGGACAATAAACCGCCGACCAACCCTAATTTTACTAATTCCTTCATCGATTCTTCAATCTCGAACTAAAGGTATGTTAATTTAACAATTGTTTTGTTAAAATTCATCATTCTAGGTCTAGTTTAACCCTAAAATCTCTCGAAATGACCAAATCAGATCTAAACCCGAAATTAATATGGGTTATTCTACTAGTATAGGATGAATGGATTATTGAAGTTTGATTGTTACGATTTAATTGAAAGAAACAATTCGGGTTTTGGATCTTGACATAAATATCCAACAAACTAATAAAACCCAATTGTTATAACCGGTTGGAAATGAGGGTTCGAGTCTGAGTAGGGTAGAAATTAGTATTAAAAACACGAGCCGTGCCCAAAACAACACGAATCGTGGTCAACCAAAAGTTAAAATCAAAAGAAACTAAGCAGTAGAAACAGCACGGTACCGTGCTTTTGGAAGCACACCGCCGTGCTTTGTTCTCTGTTCCAGCAAATTGAAAATTTTTAATAAAATTAGACTAATTTGGGTGTAAATTGCAGATGGCCGAGTATGGAGATGATATTCATGCATTTCTAGTATTCACCGGACGTGATGCAAGAAACAGAAGGGCCCAGGCAAGATTAACTTATCTTAACCGAAGACATCCAGAAGCCAACTTCTATGCATGCGAACACACTCTGAGACACGTCAACCAATGGTACCGTTACGAGAACATTGTGAGAGGACCATGGAGACGGGTTCTGGATCAAAGGGGAGAGGCGGTAACGGAGCTAACAAAAGAGTTTTTAGCTTGTTTCCAAATTAAGACCAAGAAACCGGATATGTGGGATGAGGACGCCATTGAGTTTAGATGTGGGGGGAATGGCACACAACTTCTGTCACCCAACTGGGAATCGATTTGGGAATTTATACGAAGGAAGAAACGGACCAAGAAATCTGGACCAGAGCAGAGATAGCATTTGAGGATGAAGACAGTAATTAAATTATAGAGGTTGGGAATACACGAGTACGAGCATGGAAACTGCTAGGCTTCGAGGATGAAACGAACCACGCAAACAGTTCGAGAAGCACCGCCTTATGAGATCCACTCATGAGATATATTCACCGACTATTAAGCCAGACAGCAACAGCACGTACAAAAAATAAAGGAGTGGTGAATTTACAGGATTTGTGGGCACTTTACTGCATAAGAAATAGAACTGCTTGCAATATTACTTATCTTTTCTGTCAACTTTTCAGAACAAATGCAACTGTTGAGAGCCCGAATACCCCAATCTTCGAAGCTTATCGTGCATGGATGTACAAGCTTTACGAAGCTTATCGTGTGGACAGGGAAGGAACATAAAGCCCGAAACCCATGCCTCTCAACCTCAGTCTTTGTAGCAAAATGAAGATAGCACAAGTTTTTAGTTTAAGGCCAGAGATTTGGAGGTTCGTCGATAGCCGAGGCCACATTTGGGATCCAGAAAGCCAGTTGGAGATGGTAATGGAGGACGGACGAAAGGATAAAATGGAAGCACAGATAGAAGCTGAATGCGCACAAACAAGGATTCATAAACCATCCACGGGGAAATGATGACTGGCGGCACTGGTAGGTCGGGCATGGGCATGGGTTGGTAGTAATTTATGACATTATTATGTATGTTTAAAATAATTTACTTTCTGTCGTACTTTTTTGTTTGTTTATTTGTTGGTTTGGATACTTTTATGGCCATGGGTGCTAAAGACATTATGGTAGGAACTAATTTAGCCCGATAGGGCAAGGGATGGATGATTTCATACCCAAATTTCAACAGCTTATGCTTAGTTGTTTGTGGTTGTTTGCAGTTTTATATTATACATGTACAAAAACAGGAAAACGGACGATAAACAGGGGACGCTTTGTCGAAATTTCGTTAACCCATAGGGAAGTAACTCTCCATTTTAACCCATAATACTCAATTAGATTTTTTATCTTTTTATGAATCTTTTCACATTTAGGACAATGTGAGATTCAAGTGTTGGGAGGGGAATTACTTGACCAATTGTTTGTTTAAATACTTATAAAAAATTCTCTAAATCAACAAATATTTTTGCAGCAAACAAAGATTATTTTAAAACCTAAAGAGAAATCCAAGAAAAATTTTTCGCAAATAACCGATCATTACTAAAGGAAAGTGAAAAAGTAAAAAGAAGTTTTGTAATATTGAGAATAAAAATATGCAAAATATGGCGTTAATACCCAATTTCTCCGTTACTATGAGAAAAACCTCATGCCATATAAATATTTTTCGGAAGCTTTGAGTGAGTCATAAGTTTCTTATGATTTAGAACTTGTCGCACTTATTCATTTCAACACCGCACGAAGCGTTGTATAAGGAAGAAGGTAATGTTGTCACAATTCCATCGAACCATTTGCCAAATTACAAAACCCAAAAACCTTATCACTTTATCCATCTCACCGGTAAAATACAACACTGGTCTTTTACCGGCAGACCCTAAAGAACTGGAAATGCATTCTTTCGATTTCAATTTCCTTTGCTGCATACACTTCACAAAACCTAGACTGCCTCCAGAACTTAGGGAGAGAATCTTTCTCTTTAGCAATGAGGTGAGGAAAAAGTGGCGCCAAGACGAACAAAGGCCACCATTTTGTGGAATTTCCAAAAACGCAATGAAGAGAAGAGCAAGAAGATACGAACGATGCTTAGGTTGCGGAAACTGGTCCCACGAAGGAAGATGTAGAAAAAGTCAAACTCAGTCTCAGCATGAATATACCGAACTAATGAAGATGGGGGCTATTAGGCTCAAAGCCGAACGATCCATTAGAATTGGAAGTTATGTTCAGAACAGGATTGAGGAAGAACTAATCCACATCCTCGATAAAACTGGTCTTGACGATCTGACCTTAAAAGAGTCATTAGGTTTTTTAATATATATATATATATATATATATATATATATATATATATATATTTTATCTCAGGATGAAAAGCTAAAAATCGAAGACATCTCATAACCCCCGATGACAAGAGAAGTTGTATTCACCATCCTCAATCAAGAGCCCTTATCCACTACAAATACCAAAAATTCCAAACTCACACAAAACCAACCCGTATTACCTTCTGATCTATGCAACCCTTCACAAAGGTGGAGATTTGAACTTGTTACAAGCTTATTTATCATAGGTTGCATTATGACTAAGAGTGTTCACATACATACATCACAGGTATGATCAGATATAAAACCGAGTGTGAGTGAACATTGTGAGAACGTGACGTTTTGCATAAACAGAAGCTCATAAAAACAAAAGTTCCTTTTTATCTATCACTAATACAAATTAAGATTAGTTATTTTGTTTCCATCTTCTTGGAGCTCACTTAAGGGATGGTTATAATCTAAGCTTGCTGTTTTTAGAGAATATTTATAAGAAGATTGCTTGAGGACAAACAATGTTCAAGTGTGTGGATGTTTGTTGTACATAAAAATATACATCTTTTCGGCATCAAATAATCTCTAAAAACTGCAATTTCTATCAAATAACATAGCAATAAAGGCTACTTATCATAATAAAATGTAATTTCAGGTGAAACCAAACCCCAAACGAAGAAACAAATGAAAAGACGAAGAAAAACATAAGAAAACACAAGAAAAACAAAGAAACACGCCCCCATGCCTCAAGAAACACGCCTCCATGCTTCTGAACATCAGAAAAGACAAAAACCTACAAGAAAATACAAAATCTGGAAACAAAAGAACGGGGTCGTGCCTCTCAACCACGGGGCCGTGGATGTCTACCAGAAAAGACAAAATGAATTCAGCACATGTCACTATAAAACACGGGGGTGTGCCTACGTCAGCATGGGGTCGTGCCTCACACTCCAGATTGCCTATAAATAGTGGCTCATATTGCACTCATTTGGTGTGCCTTGAAAAGAATTCTATCCGCTTTTCTCTTATAAAAACACACACTAACACTCACATAGAAGATTTAGTGAAGAGTTTGAAGGCTTGGAGGTCACACCATCAACCATCATCACCATCATTAAGAAGGAAGATTCATCTACATTTGGTTTGATTGTTCCAAGTTTAATCATGTATTTGTTATCATCATTCATCTTAATGTTTATCATCATGCTCATTATGAGATAAACTCCTTTTACCATCTAAAATCTATGAAGAAGCTTTGTTTTACTTGATAATTATATAAAACATGTGGTGTAGTCTAGTAATGATACTTTTTTCGTGCATAGATGCGAGTGATATTATACGACCGTGTAATTATGATCATTTGTTGATCATAAAACTACTAGTTGTGGAGGGCTTTAAAGACCAGGTTATAAAACCCTACCCCTTTACCATTGTTTTGTGGTTTAAAGCCCCCACCATCAATGGAAAATCCTCTTTCACGCCAGGCAACATGTTGAAGCCCCCACTTTAAAGCCCTAGCGTGATGTGGGAGCTTTAAAGCCGCCCACAACGAGGGCTCTAATATATGTTACATATTAATATACATAAGCTACATTAATGAAAACATTGTACGGTTTGTATGAAAAATTAATTACGTATTTGAATCTACCTCTCTCTGTATTTACAAAGGGTGTTGGGATATACCCCATATGCAAGACAAAAACAGAAGCTAGTGAACATGTAGTAATGTAAGTAAAGAAGAGAAATTAATATATGGGTGCGAATATAAATTTTGGAAGGTAGAGATGTGAGTGAGTACTCATTACATGTTAGCACATTAAGAAGCCATCTCTGTGTGTTCTCGTCTCTTCCGACGTTGATATCCCAGTGAGTATCCCAAGGTTCCATGATTAGGAGACAGATACATAAAAGGTACTGATAGCTGGAGTCAGAGGTTCCATAAAAGTCAAGGCATATTGTCAGTCTATGATGCATCAAACCCATTGGGGACCAGATAGTGACCTTCCACATCCCCTAACTTCTTCTTCTTCTTCTCTTTATTACCCTTTTTAACTTATGCTCACATCCAAACAATATCCTACTTGGTATATGTCTTCCCTATATATGTGTATATATGTTACACACTAATTACACCATAACTTGTAAGTTTGCATACACATATGGAGTGGAGTAGTTGCAACTTAAACTTTATTCCAAGGCCCTCACAAACTCCTTTTCCCTTTCTCTATAACTATAACACTGACCCATATGGTAATTATTCTTCTAATTAACTCTTATTGATCATATTACTTTCTTTTGTGCATGGTTTGTATACTATAAAGTTTGAACATATTTGGAAAATATATAGTCATGTGTAACATTTTGATATCTACATTGTATGATAACAGGAGCGGCTGCAGAGATGAAGAATCAGATGATGCAACAATGGTCTTTACCAATGATGGAGGTGAACCAGTATGATTATGATAACAAAAATCAGGACAAGAAGAAAAGATTGACAAGTGAGCAGCTAGAGGCATTGGAAAACAGTTTCCAGGAGGAGATCAAACTGGACCCTGACAGAAAGATGAAGCTTGCACAGGAACTTGGGCTGCAGCCAAGACAAGTTGCGGTTTGGTTCCAGAACCGTCGCGCTCGTTGGAAGGGGAAGCAGCTCGAGCGATTGTACGATGCACTTAAACAAGAGTTTGAAGTTGTCTTTAGAGAGAAGCAAAAACTTCAAGAGGAGGTATGTATATATTTATGTATATATTATTTATTAAAGAGAATGTATTAGCTAGGGTTTATTATTATATAAATCCGATATTTAAAAAGGATATTATTTGATTAGGTTTTCGTTGTAATCATCTTTAAACAGTAGTAGTTATGTTACAATAAACCCTAACAAATATATACTTTATAATATTAATGTAGTGCATTTGTTGATTCATTGATCTTTTATCTCTAATTACTTAAGTTCATTAACACTTTAATTGATGAAGGTACTAGCATTGAGAGCCATACTAAAAGAACATGTCACCAACAAACCAGCAGAAGTATCCACAACCGGGTACACAGACATGTCGGGCGAAGAGACTGTTGAGAGCACACCGATGACTGCCATTCACAACCACTGCAACTATATGGTTAACTATGATGGGGCTGCAATGCACACTTCATCTTATTCCAACTGGACTGGTCTTCCTTCTAATCCATGAAATGAAACTATTGTTAGTTTACTAGCTTATTTTTTAGGTTTAGATGTTAGACCAGTTTCTTAAAGAATGTTAGTAATGTAGTTTAGAGTTTATCATATGAAATCAGACTCAATGTGTTGGCCAGAATTTATGCCTGATTTAAGTTATGTGTACACTAATCGAACATCGTTAAATAATCATAGAATCTTGAAGTAAATTGTTGTAATATGAAATGATCGAGAACCAAACGAAAGAAAAAAATCAAAAGGTGATTTGCAGCATATGGTTAGCAAATTTTGTAAAGCAAACTATTCTAATTTAGGATGTATAGTGGTAAAAGGAATAATATTGCATATGATTATGAACACCAAATATACTCGAATTAACAGGAAACTATAAAAAAAAAGAGAGAGAGAAAGAAAAGCGCAATGAGTTAACTAGCTGAGCAATCAATGCCTTCCAACATATTTATCTGCATAAAGCAAGGGACTATACTTTTGTCGGTTCGGCAACAATTTAAAAACATGTTTCTTCATATGTAGTTTAAAGTAAATTAACCCCAACATATGATCATATTTCCATGCTTGTAGCTACAGTCTCTTTACATGCATATTTTATGTGTCGACGAAACCTCCAAATTAGCTATAGACGGTTAAATTCATCACATCGGGATACACTCGCCTTTCAGTCGGGGAAAACACTCACCTAAGGTCAACGCCCGTGACCAGAAACATTTTACCGGAGGGTCAACATAAACATATACGATTGTGGTCGATTCAGATAGCAAACTAAGATATTATTTTAACTAATTAAAAAGATATATTAAAAAAAACTAACAAATTAAAAGCAAATAAAATCAACTCATACATAAAATTTTCATTGTTAAATATTTGAAGTCATTCAAGAAAAGAAAAATAAGTTAAGTGGAAATTGGGAAAAGTTCCTTTAAACTTTTGTATGCAGTACTAGTACACTATTGAGTCATGGACTTACTTTTATTGGTTGGATTTGAATAGTAAAAAAAAAATATAAATCTATATTAACCTAGAGATAACTACCATAATGCGGTTAATACCCTTGTCTTCTCCAAATAACTCCCTCCCTGCACTTCGTCTTCTTCAAAATTTCCGGTGAACTCAATTTTTTTTCACTTTTCTTTAGTTACTTTAACAATTAGATGATTTAACTACTCTAAACTAGCAATATCAGGGGTTAAAATACACAAATCTAGTAAATGGATGATATCTCGTGTAAGTACTACTTGGGTGGCCGGAGGGTCTGACCCCCTTGTAGTTCCGCCCCTGCCTGTGAACACTCGTCCAAAGGCATGACAGTGTGATGAGATTATGTTCAAGAAACCAACTAATGAACACCAGATACTCGCCTAGTCTCCCATCATTACCTGATGTCGTTGAAATCAAATGACGGTAGCATGAATATTCGAACATATGCCATATGAAACACAAGCCTCTCCCTTACTACATAAATGACAATTTTTTGTGTATAATTAATTGAATTTGAAAATTAGAGATGGGAATTAATAGATGGATATGGATTTACAATTAAATATCGTTTAGTCATTATATGTGCTTACATTATATAACATCTATATTACGTACATAATGTTTTTCTTTCTTTTAAAAAAATGCATTAGCATTTCATATTGAACACATTAATTGTTAACTAAAGTCGATCTATACATTCTTGCCCACTGTTAAACTGATAACCCCTAAACTTGGTTTCTCCTTATAATTAACTAATTAGATATGATGCAAACAAAATAATGCGGCCTTGGTAGCATATATATATATATATATATATATATATATATATATATATATATATATATATATATATATATATATATATATATATATATATATAATGTGACTAGAATGTTGCATGAATTAGCATCTCTCTATAGGAAAATCCTTATTACAAACAAGCATTGTATGGTACGTACTAATGTTATAATATACGTCTTAACACTGATCGTGGAATTCATAAGATGAAAACAATTTCCATATGCTTTTAATATATCAAAAGGTGAGAAGGTAAAAAAACATTGATAACATGTTCATAAAAATTATTAAAATTAAAGCAGAGTGTGCTATAAATATATATACAATGGTGGCCGGGGTTAATGTGTTGTCAATTTGCATTAATGGTGATAAAGTGTAATGTAATGCAAAGTGTGGCCACCGATATAATCATCACTGCTCCGGATATGATAAAGTTGACAAAAGCCGTTTAAGGCTGGGTAAAAAGACTGAACCCTCTATATATAATATCTTAAGAATCAACCATTAGTAAAGGATCACAAAACTTGGGTGAAGACCTTGCCAATTTTTGCTAGGTGTCATAAATACATGCAACTAGATGCGATACCATGCAGTCATCTTATGACATCTTGATATGTTGACAATGCTTTAGTCACTAACAGAAAAAATCGAACCACCCAATTCGAGATAGAGCACATGAAAAGTAGTATCGTCTTCTCATAAGGTGAGATTGATACGCAATATACCATTTTGCTAAAGACGTCTAATGAGTTTGGATCACTATCATATTTCCTCTCTTTGTATGTGTTCAAATGAGCAAGAGTTATGGATCATTGATAGATGCTTGTAAGTTGTAATCCTAAACCTCATGCCTTAATTAGACATGCCTACTCGGAGAAAAACTGGGCCTACATATAATAAAACTCATCTTGTATGACTTTCGACAACAGAATATATAAAATACGACCAATCACATGTTAACACAGAGAAAACAAATTGTCACAAAAATGTTTTTAAAAATCTACTATAAACTAAACATTAGAATAAATACATGAAAAAAATATTCTAACAAGTAGAACCCCAAAGTCTAGGAGAAAAATACTACAAAACAAGGTTAAAAAGTAAATATTAATTAAAATGTTATTAACTTTTGTTGCTCATCACTACCAAAAAAATTGTTTTGTTTGTTACTTAAGAGCTATTTTATGTAACAAACAGTCAAACCATTATTTTTCCTAAATTTATGCACAAAACTAAATGTTAAAAATGATTGAAATGTATATTTTCAAGTTTCGATAGCCAAATGAGAGTGTACATATATTATGGGTGTAATTAGGTATGTTCAAAACGGTTTGGGACTAGGAACCGGAACCGGTTCCTAACCGGTTCCTATATTCAAAACCCCCTTTTAAACCGGTTCCAGGCTCGAACCGGTTAGGGAACCGAACCGGTTCTCCCACTCTCGGACCCCTAACCTATCTAACCGGTTCTTACCGGTTCCTAACCCGGTTCCTGTACCGTAACCGGTTCCAACCGGTTACAGTGTAAAAAAATTTTTTTTTTTTTTTCGTTTTTCGTTTGCGATTTGGATTCTAAACTACGATTCGTATTTGTATAACATGAAAAATAAAAAAAACAATTAAGATAAAAATAAACAATTAACTGATGAAGAAAAGACAACTACTGAAGATGTTTGCCACTGAAGACAACTACTGAAGGTTGCCACTGAAGACAAATACTGAAGGTTGCCACTGATGACAAGTTGACAACTACTGAAGGTTGCCACTGATGATAACTACTGAAGGTTGCCACTGATGACAACTACTGAAGGTTACCACTGATCACAACTACTGAAGACTGCCACTGATGAGGAATACTCATCAGTGGGAAAGCTGCCACTGATGAGGAATACTCATCAGTGGGAAGAGTCATCAGTTGAATCAGTGGGAAAGCTGCCACTGATGACAACTACTGAAGGTTGCCACTGATGAGAAATTGGGAACATTCATCAGTTGCAGAGTTTGTTGTCACTGATGCAAAATATGAATCAGTGACACATCAGTTGCAGAGTTTCATCAGTTGGAACATCATCAGTTAAATATGTAACCATTGTACAATGTAAACTTGTTCATTGGATTTGCAATACAAGTGCATTTAGTTTTTTTTTTCGTTTTTCGTTTGCGATTTGGATTCTAAACTACGATTCGTATTTGTATAGCATGAAAAATAAACAAAACAATTAAAATAAAATTCATTTTATTTACTTTAAGAAGTTCAAAAAAAAAGGTTACATGTTTTAAAATCTTCAAAAACAAACTAACAAAACATTAAACTTATAAATATAAAGTTGTGACATATTATTTCTAGAAAAGCCTTCTTGTTCGTCGTAATTATTGGGCGGCGACTTCTTCCTCGGAATTACTTGTAGAAATGCCTTCTTGTTCGTCGTGCACTCGAACATCAAGTGGTGTTTCATCTTCGAGAGTGGTTACGTGTTGAATACGATCGATTGAGTCCAAGTGATCCTTTAAGCAAATGCACATCTCCACCGACTCCGAATTTAGTCTTGTTCTTCTCACCGATATTACCCTGTCACTAAGAGAAAAAGCGGATTCCGAAGCTACCGTAGAAGCTTGGACGGTTAGTAAATCACGGGCCATGGTGGCAAGAATCGGAAACTCGGTTTCCTTTACCTTCCACCAAGCCAAAACATCAAAAGTGTCATATTCCTCTTCGGATAAACCGGTAGAGTAATCATTTGCACTATACCTTCCTAGTTCGCTTGAAGGGGTGTTACCCCTTTGTTTTTTAGCCGTTACGTTGCGAACGGTGTTCATAAGGCTAATCATGGGATCTCGTACTCTAGTAGCACTTGAACTTGATGAAGACCCCCCCCCCCCCCGGCATAGGCATGTGTATGTTTGACCCATATTTATTTAAATAAAAGTCATACATAAATTTAAAATTCAAGTTAAAATCATTTTTTGCCTCTGTTGAAAAGTTTTGGTCAACTTCATGCATATCTAAGGCTGAAAAAATTTCGTCTATCACACATTCAACCCTCGTAACATTTAACATTGGGTTTAAAGTGGCGGCGCAAGTAAAAACCGGTGGCAATTCAAGAAAGTATTTTTTAATTTAAACTTCATTGGTAATATGATGTTTGAAAACATTGGACTTTTATTTTCAAATTCTTTAAGATTGTTAACGATTAAAAATAACTCCGAAAGAACCAAGGGACTTGTCGGATAATACGTTCCCGATAGTTTCGTAGTTATGTTTTAAAAACTTCAAGAAAAGTCGATAAGTCATTAATAATTTCCCATTTCTCATTTGAAAAGGGGATTGCCAAATCATTCTCGGCAAGACTAGAATGAAACATTTGTAAAGTTTCTCTTTGTTTCAAAGCACTTTGAAACATTATGCAAGTGGAATTCCATCGATGAGGTACATCCCAATTAGCTCCCAAAGCTTTTCTTCCCGTATCTTTACAAAATTTTCTATATTCCATTTGTCTTTTTTTACTTTTCTTAAAAACTTCATGTATCATTAGTCTAAAATCGTTTATAACCGATGTAACCTCATCCGAAGCAAGTCCGTCTTGCACAATTAAATTAATGATATGTGCAACACACCTTGAGTGAAAAAATACACCATTGCAAATCGGCGTATATTTTAATTTTAATTTATCAACCGCCGATGTATTATTCGACGCGTTATCAAATGCCATTGAAAATATTTTATTTTCTAGTTTATAAGTTTTTATAACATAATCTAAAATTTCAAACAAATTATCTCCCGTATGTGGATACTCAAAGAGTTCGAAAGCAATGGTGCGTTTCATCATTTCCCACGATGACGGGTTTACCCAATGAGCGGTGACACAAAGATAAGATTCGGGTAGACCATGTGGAGCCGACCAAACATCACTAGTTAAGTTTATTCCCGTATTTATATTTTCAAAATATGCAATTAATACCTCTTTGGCCTTCTTCCACAATTTTAAACAATAACGTTTAAGAGTATGACGACTTACGTGAGTGTATTGTGGTTGAAGCGTATCTCGAATCATGGCGGTTAAGCGAGGGTTGTCGAAGTGGCTAAACGGCAAAGCTTCTTGAATCACAAACTTCGCCATACGATCTTGAACTCGATCAATTTGGTATGTAAATATTCCGCCTTCACTATCCATTTGCGTTTGTTGCAAATCGACGTTCTTTTTCAACGCCTTGCAATACGGTTTTTCGATGTGTTTCTTCAAATTTGAATTCGAAAGTGGGTTTAAATAAATCCCACAAAACTTGCACCGAGCCTTCAATGAATGGTCACTCAATTCAACCAAATCCCAATTGCACCAAATCTCTTGATTACGATTATGATGTACAATACGAACGAAACTTGGTTCGGCGTTGGAACCTTGACCAACCGATGATTGTGAGGCAGCCATTACAACAAATATGAATATAGAAGAAGAGAAAACAAGAGATTAGAGAACTCAAAACGTTGTAATAGCGTTTTTTTGTATTTTTTTGCGTTCGGGTTTGCGTTTTGAGTGTTATGATGAACCCATGACACCAAATACAGTGAGGTGCTTGGGGGAGCCAAAAGACGGCTATTTTTGACCCCAACGGTCAAAAAACGGCCAAAAAAACGATTTCCAACGGCTATATTCGATCCAACGGCTAGAACCGGTTAGGAACCGGTTCCGGATGGTTCGGTTCCAGAACCGGTCCCGGTTCGGTTCCGGTTCCTACCCGCCCCCACTCAGAAATGCAAGAACCGGTCACGGATCATCGGGTTGAATCAGATAGGGTCCGGTTCCTACAAAAAACGGGTAGGAACCGGTTCGGGTCCGGTTCGGGTCCACCGGTTCGGTTCCAGGAACCGGTTTCGTTGAACATCTCTAGGTGTAATTGGATTGGATTACTCAAATATAGTTTATATTGAACTTGCATCATCCCTTTTTAGACCTTTTTCTATTATAAAAATTAGAAAAGAAAACCTTATGCTTAAAATGCATAGTTTCGATAACCCAATGAGATTGTGCATATATTATGAATGTAAACAAGCCAAACTCTTCCTTCAGAAATAGCTCTAAACGAGCAGAGCCCTTAAAGTAAGTGAGCCATGCTCATGTTTAGCTCGTTTACACCCGTACATATGCTACATAAGATGATGCTCTCGTCCATTGGACATCATACATGAATTCAAAGCAAGAATATCCATTATGAAAAAGAATTGACAAAATCCAAATCTGTAATCATTCGATTATAATTCAAAAACATATTATCATATGACGATTAAAAAGAAACAAATAATGTATCTATGTAGATAAAACTCAGAAGCCGAGGACTGTAAGAATCACTTTGAATGGCAAAAACAGGGATCAAACGACTTGGTAACTCTCAGTTACCAGTTGAGTCCTCTGAGAAAACTTGGGAGGAGCTCCACCCTTTAGCGGGACAATGCTTGCAACCTGCAAATATTTATATTTCGGTTACCATGAGACGAACAGGTCAAAAGCCACCTTTGAAATCATTTAATTATGAAGAAACTTAGATTATTATTTGGATAATATAGTATTCTTAAACATATTTGGTTACAAAATGATAACTGATTGGCTGAAAAATATCCAAAGAAAAATGAACAAAAAATATCTTTATTTATTTATTTATAAAAAAATATCTGAATTTGACATATACTCAACACAATCAGTAGTTATTCATAATTTGTATTTTATTACAGTTGGTAAGTTCGTAATCCTATTATTTATCACTTTTAAAAGTGCATCTTTAAAAAATCCCTAAGCATACCCTTTGTTTACATGGTACAAAATTTGTAACATGATTCAAACCGTGTCATGTAGTAGATGAATTACAAATGCATACCTTCATGTCACTGAAAGTACTTGTTGCTGAAAACCGCACAGAAATCGGGAAGAACACCGAGGTAACGGTTGGAGGAACAACAAACTCCATCGAGCCACTACACAATATCATTATACTTTTAGCAAAGTCATGCTTTTCAAAAACGAAGTTTTAATTGATGTGCACTTGCCTGCGGTTGGAGTTATCGATGAGAAGTATAGACCACTCCAATATCGAATTTCTAGCATCAAACCTGCATTTGAAAATTAAAAAACAAAACAAATTTTTAAACACCCACAAATATAATAATGCTGTTTTACAATATATAAGCTAAGAACTCACCTCCATTCTCCATCAATCTGCCTTACATTTGGCGCCTCTCTAAGAGCTGGAAGAGGGACCGAAATAACCACATTTTGTAAATCAAACATTGATGAAGCCTCATACTCCATGCTAACATAAGTTTCATTTCCAGAAACAGAAGGCCAGCAGTTAACTGAAAGACAGAGAATTCAACTCAGAATAAAGCATATAGAAACAAATAAAAGCACATATATAATAACAGAAACTTACTTGTCAATGGCACAGCTGACTCATCTTTACTTTGCATTCCCCACTTGAGGAGACCAAGACCGTCACCAGACTGGCCGGCTGGAAATGGCCTGTTAGCGTCTTTAGATCCCAGAATATTTTCACTTGCGAACAACTCTTTGTTGATGTTAGGATGCGTCTTGAATTTGATCTCTGGATTACCAGCACTCTCAATCTGTACATCACATCATAACAAACAAACTTATCTTTACAAAGCCCACAATAACCTAACACCATAAAACTATAATAATCTGCAGAATGAGAACCTGAACTTGGATAAAACCGTCATCTTGGTTAAGTATTTGAAGAGACAAAGTTCCTTGCACATCAAAGTTTGAGAGACCACCGTCTCTTTTTAGGGCCACATTAAGCTTCTCTTCAACAGTTAAAGTTATGGGGTCAGTAGGTGGTGGAGCAGTAGCAGCAGCACCTCTGGTTGGTCTTACATCCTCAACAATGACTTCACCTTCAGCTTTCAGTGATTCCAAGAACTGGTTTGCCCTTTGTGATTTGCCTAATTTCATACCCATGCCTTTAGTTGGAGCAGTAACTGCAGCAGTTGGACGACCTGAAACACCACTAGTGATTGATTAAATACCATCTTTTAGTCTACGGTTGTTCAAAAAATTCGTCCAAAAAAAACTCGATCGAAATCGGCTTGTTTGTAAACGAGTCGAGGGCTCAACTTGTTCTGTAAACGAGCAGAGCCCGAGCCAAGGTCAGCTCGGCTCTTGGCTCGCTTGTTTAAATTAAATTCGCATGTGTGTATGGATGCATTATTTTAGAACAAGTTTTATGTTGAGGACTGCAAGAGCCGCATAAAGCACGTGTACGTTGCATTAATGAATTAACAATATAGTGGGTGGACTAGCAGTTCTCAACATATTTCTTGGTTCTGATTTGAACACTCCCCTATATTTCTTTGTAAAAGCCGTATAGCATTTTTTAGTGAAAAAAAATATACTGAAAATTCTGTTAACATTAAAAATTTCCGTCTGGTTTGTTTAAAAGTAAAGCCCAACTTTTAATATATATAAATTATAATCCAAACTTTAATCTATATATGTAAATTATGAATTCGGTAGTTTATAAATTTTGCCTTTATGTGTATGTCAGAAATATAACTTTTAGCTTATATATTTACCAATACATGTATTAAAATACAAAATTTCAAAAATAAACAAACCACGAACGGGCTCAAGCTTTTGACAAGCCGAGCCGAAGGTCAACATTGCAGCTCAGTAAGATAAGCGAGCCCAGAGTCCAAGACCGAGCCCATCCTGATTTGGTTCGGCTCGGATCAGCTCGTTTACAGCACTATCTCAGTCTTAAACAATTTTCAAGTATAAATGAGAAATCCGTGACAAGTCAAGTGGTCAACTGACCTTTAGTCTTCGTTGAGAAAGAGTCCACATCAGAGGTTATTCCAAATCCAGAACCACTTCCAAAGGTATTGCCACTTGATATGCCCGTATCATTGCCAAAAGAGTTATCCATTCTTCCAATTGAACCCATTGAACCCATTGATTGAAGAGCAGAATAACCGCCTTTTTCCAATCTACCCTTCTCAATCTGCATAAATTCACACAAACTTGTTGCAACAGAAATTTAACAAAAAGGGCAAAGCAAATTTAATAACTTTACCTTGCTTTTATCAATCTCGTTAGCTTTACGCTTCATAACATTATTGGTTTCATTGATCTTGCTTTGCAATACCAATTTGTGCAATCTTTCCTCATGACTCTCCATCTCACAGTATTGCCTAACTTGTGCAACAGTCACATTCTCCTTATGCCCAAGAGAAATCACTTCATCAAATGCAAAAATCAGCTCAAATGCATTCTTGCAAATGCCTTCTTCATCTAAAGAAGCAGAATACTCAGGGACCTATGTATAGTTAAGGAAATCAATAGTTTTGTTTTCATCAATAATGGAGCAACTTGAAAGTGTACAAAAAGAATGAGTGGAGCTTCAAATATGTTTATCAACATTGTGTAGATACATCATTTAGAAGCAATACATCAAGTCCACTTTATGTTGGACTCTTTGTGAATCATACAAGTTTCAAAATACTATGTGTACTCTTTGTGAAAAAATGAGACAAAAGTGATGAGAGAAAATTACAAATTTCCCAAAAGTAATAGCATAATGTGGAAAAAGTAAAAATCAATCTTGAACACTACCAGATTTATCTTGAATAAACACCATACAAAAAGTAAGATCTTAGTATATAAACAAGAAGATGACCAGTTTTATGTTAAAAGGATACGACTTTAGAAAGAAGCCTCAGGGTATCAAGATCGTCAAGGATATTGCTTTGCTTATTAGTCACAAGCAGCAGATACACACCCTCCATTGGTTGGTACACATAGCGCACGTTTTCTGTCTCAACATAGGTATGTTGCTTCCCATTTCCAATCAACTTAGGAAAAGCTGCCAGAAGCCCCTCAATTCTTATTCGGGACATTTCAACAAACTGCCTTGAAACAAGTGCTGCACAAGGATTACATAAAGGTTAGTTAACAAAACTTGAATTGGTAACTGAGTGAACTCAAGCCTTCTGCTAGAGTGAGTTTCAAGGCACTCTATCACACATTATAATTTTCTTAATATAGATCTTAAAAAAGGCTTACTAAATAAACTACAAAAAGGTTAACCAAAGTATTGGTTACTATAGATCTTAAACACTGTGAATACTTCATCTGTTTTAGCATGCACATCATACTAACCAGATCCTGAAGAAACCATGAGGCATGTGTATCAATTGCCATAAATAACAGTAATCAACCAAGACAAGATGATTGTACATTTTCTGATTTGGACAACATGTAATCAGTTATCAAATCAAACAAATACTAACAAGTCAACCTACTGCATAACTAGAGTTGTGCAGTATGCTTGTGAAATGCTTTGCTTGGCAGTACATATTCTAAAACAAAAAATACAAAAACAGAATTGAATCACATCTGGTTTAATTGAAGGATCCAAAACATAAACAACAGAATGAGATATGACCTTTTCCAGATTTACTGGTAATAGAAGCTGCTAGAACAACCTAAATAAAATTAAAAAAAAAAACGAATTAGAAATCAATAGATCATAATGAATGGGAAAATTGCAATGTAATATCAGATTCAAAGTTAAGGATTACGAAATTGAAGCATGTAATGAGACTGATTACCATTATGACGAGTATTCGGATTCAACAGCTACTGGATCCAAACAAATGCGAATGTGTGAGTAAACCTAGAGAAGAAAATGAAACAGAATAATTTAATCAGATGAATGTAATGTAATGTAGTAGTATAGTAAGATTGAGTGGGATTGTAATTAGTTAAACGCACCGAGCCAATTGATTGATTTCTCAGGCGAAGGAAACAAGTGAACGGAGATCCGGTGAATGTTGCCTGTATGTGTTCAGTTATAATAAAGGCTGAAATCTTAACTCGTAACCTTTAGTTTTAACTTTCACCAATTAAGTTAAGTTAACTTAACTTGACCAGATGGATGTAAATTGGATGTGGCGCACTCACTTTATTAGTAATAATAGGTATGGGGTTCAAACCTTACTATTATTAATCTATATGGGAGATATCAGAAATTAGGGTTCGAGTCCTGATCTCACCCTGTTTTACCGGCTCATCACTGTCGTGTCATTTGACGGGCGTGGAGGTCGGGTTTTATCCGGGGAATCCCTCAATAGGTGAACCGCTAGGGGCTCCGTCCATCCAGAGTCGTGGCCAGCTCGGGCTATCTTTAGCCAATAGAAGCCGTGTACGGAGTACTCGGTGTCAGTTGGTTGTTCCGAAAAAAAAAAAACTTAACCACATGGATTGGATGGAGTAATCATGTTTCATTTTCATCCTCAACAACCTACCAATAGAAGATGTCACTATGCTCAGAGTTCGTTAGCATTTAGCTCAATTGTTGTATATATAGGTGGTGCTAGGGTAAAGGACATTTCTTGAGTTACAACGATTATGATTAGGAGTCTCATATCTAAATACTAACTATTTGGTTATGTATTGAAGAACAAGAAGAATAATACTAACTATTTGGTCAAGTATTGGAGCATTATTCAAAATATCATTTAATGCCTATGTCACACTCCCATCTTAGGCCTAGGAGCGTGACCCGTAAGTTGGTATCGTAATTGTAAATAAATCAGAGTTGCGTTTGTTTGCGGAAGACTTAATAAACTTTAAGGATCAAAAGTGTAATATTTGTATATACATTCAAAAGACGGGATTATAAAACACCCGTTTAAGTTGTTACAAAATATTTATGTCTTTATAATTACAAACCACCATGTTTATATATTAAGTTACAAAAGAAATCCGAGCCATCGGATATATTAATAACACTTCGACATTCCAAGTGCTAATCTTGTTCACCTGCAAAATGTAAGAAAATACTTCAGCAACGAATGCTGGTGAACACGCTGACGCAAAAATAACTTCTTTTACTTTATTACCCCTCGAGACTACGTCTGCCTCGGCCCAACGTGGCTTAGAAATAACAAAGTCAAATAACACATTATAAATCGAGCCTCTACTCTAGGTCACCTCAGCAAACACCGCAGCGTTCGACTTAATTAAGTACACGTAAATATACACAACGGTCGTACTCCCTGCAGGAGAGCATCCTACGACCAAGGGTGGTGCGATCATGCTCATACACCTATGTAAGGATCCAGACATATGTATACCACAGCCTGAGGGCTAGGTTCATACTCTTATCTATAACGGTTTTAGGAACACATAATTCCTTGTAAACAATTTCATATAACAAGTTTGACTCATTTGAAAACAAGTTTAAAAGTTTGGAGCGTATTCACCTTGTCTCTTTAGGATCGGCTTCACTCACCGTCCAGTGGTATTTCCCTTTCTTTATCTCGCACCTATAGTACGAGTATAAATATTTGTTAGTCGGATACACGATCCGGCTTAAGGCCTTTAGTCTTATCTCAATCCTCGATGAACCTTTAGTTCATTTTCTTTTACTTAAAAACCTTTAGTTTAAAAGTAAATTATAAACCTTTAGTTTATAATAAAAACCCGACGTTTCTTCTTCTCTAAGAAACGTAATCATTTTATTTTATTATTTAAGAATACTCTTTATTCATTAAATAATATTTTCATAACAAAGAGTATATATACATATATACTTACACATATATATATGTAATCACAATATTCAATATTCATACTTTTATTCATTTCTTTGTTATGTTTTCTTTTCTTTTATCGAGGTATCGAGTATAACCTCGACTTAAGGCTTAAGCCTTGAATATAATATTGAATTATACTGAGTTCATTATTACGCCTAACCTTAGTGGCGTATCGAAGCTCTAGGGACTTGAGCAACACTCCAACACCGCTTGATCTCTTTGGTCGTCAAACGATAACGCCAAATCTTCAACACTCGATGACACACTTATCGAGATTCATCGCCATTTCAACAAACACCGTCTTGGTATGTGGGTGGAGGGTGGCACACACACTTTGAGGAAACGTAGGTTCACAAACGAAGGATCGGGACACGTTTATCGAGATAAATCGTTAATATGATTGTCGGGTTTTAGTGAGAAGCTAGAGAGAAGTAAGAGAGCTGAGTTGTGGGATGCCAAGAATGAAACCCGCACCTTGCTATTTATAGACAAAATTTTGGTCCCCATCGCGGTACGCGATGGGTCCCTGAGCAAACCTATCGCGTACCGCGATATAGGTCTGCTGACGCACAGCGTAGACCTGCCACGTGTTGACACGTGGCAGGCGCCGCTTCACGTGGCGGCAGTGTTGTCACGTGGTGACACGTGGCAGCACATAGTGTCACCGTGTGCCACGTGGCACACGTGTCACACATTGTCAGACACCCCATCGCGGTACGCGATGGGAGTCTCTTCTGACTCATCGCCTAGCGCGATGGGTCAGGAAAACAGAATTTTCATTTTTAACCCTCAAGTTTGAATTTTGGTAATTTTAGTCCCTAGACTTTGAAAAGTTGATACTTTGGACTCGAAATTTTCACGTTGTTACTGCCTAGCTCATGAGTAAAGGTCTTCTACATCTAGCATGGGAAGGATCTAACCTTCAACAAATCACACTTCGTGTTAGCTTGCATGACTTAAAACAAACTTTCTTATTTAAAAATAAAAATCCTAAAACATTTATGCAACTTTACTAATTACAACAAAGAATGTTAAGAAGAAGACTGAATATGACGGTAGAGAAAAACTTGTGGCGCATTAGGGGGCGGGGGGTTGTCACAGCCTAGTTTTGGGCCCTAGTTGAATGACCAACAATTTGTAGCTCTTAAATTTATTTGCACCGGAAAATATTTATTTTCATAATAGAAAACAACTTAAAAGCTGATCCAATAAAACATATTTTCATTAACAGAGATAAAACACCTTTTTCATTTGTTATTAACATTGTTCAAAACTTTCTAAATTGAAAACATCTCAGTTTTATAAAGTTAAACCATATACACATGGTATTTAAATCTTGAAAGAGTTTTATTTGGTATCACCATTTATGAATCTTGACTTACAGTTACACCATATGTTCCTTAGTCTGACACATTATATTTGGTTAAAGGTAATGAAACGAAGGGAGAATAGAATGAGAGAATGAATGGAATGAAGGGGGAATGAAATTGATCAGTACCATTCATTTGTCATGTTTGGTTAACCAATGAGAATAAAATAAATTATTAATTAATGTTGTATGTTATCCAATAAATTATAGAAATGATAAAAACACTCTTATCTGACAGTAAACTTTTTTACCAAAAAAAAAAACTGAAATGACGACGGTGGTGGTGATAGTTGCTCCGGCGACAAAATGGTGGTAGCGATGGTGGTGGTAGTGGCGGTCACGCGTCAAGGGCGGTGGGTGTGGAGACGGTGGTGGTCAAGCGATGGTAGCATCGGTAGTCACGACGATGGTAGGGTGGCGGCGATGGTGGTGGAGGTCAGGTGGTGGTGATCAGGCAGTGGCGGCGGTGATGGTCAGGCGGCGACAATGACAATGGTGGCAGTGGTTACGATGACAATGGTTGTGGAGGTTACGGTGACGATGGTGGCGACGACGGTGGTAGCGCTGGCGGTAAGGTAGTGGTGGTGGCAGCGGTGGCGAAAGTGATGGTGGAGACGACGACGGCGGCAGTGGCAGTCAGGTGGTGGTGGTGGCTATGGTAGTGGTTGTTGTTAGGTGGTGTTATTGTTGAGAAAGTGGTGTGAAGGAGGAATGAAATGAAAAAAAAAAGAAGGGGTGGGAATGAATTGTTTTGATGGAATGGAATTCCATATGTAATGGATGATTTCATTCTATTAAGCAACCAAACACCACTTTTTTCATTCTCAAACAATGAATCATTTCATTACCCCTGTGATTACTACATACTAAACGATACCTTAGACATTTACATGGTCTAGTTTTATATATTCAAACCTTATATATAGCATTGGGTTCGTTTATGGATTCAAAATTGTAGAAAACTAGAGGGAGACATGGTGAATAGGTTTTCTTAATTTTAGCTTAATTAAATATGCAATTTATTTGTTAAACTTTTTAATTACTCAAGATAAGCAACAAGTAAATAGTTAAATGGATATAGATAACAAAAACAATTTATAGAGAAGTGGATGCTAATTAATCCACTGTACGCCCATTGACCGATTCTTCAATCAAGACTTTCTCCACTAGTCATTTCTCTAAATGGTAGAAATCCCCAATATAAAGTTTCTAATAAAGCGAATGCATTGATCACATTCTTCACACACTATGCCAAGATACTATGTCTTTATAAGTCTTCAACATTCACAACTATGCAAGTTTTGTCTTCAAGAGAGTGCTCAAACTCTCAACAACTAAACAACACCATATGAATATAGTGTTCCTAACCCTTATCAAAAAATAACACGATATCAAGATAATGTTCCCGTCTAAAATCATCACCATATGATGAACAACTCACTAACAAATCATTAGATCAACTCTGATGTCCTCTTAATAATACAAGATTAAATGAATGTTGTCGTAAGATGTCTTCTTCTTCTTGCTCTTCTTTGATCTTGATCTCTTCTTCAACTAATGCTTAAAAGATGTTAGAACTAAGAGAGTTATTCTTTAGATATGTAAACAAAAGGGGTGAAGAGAAATGTTCACAACAAATCCTTTTACAGGGCAAAACGCAAGTCACGTGTGTTGGGACCTGGAAAGACCACGAATGATCCCCTCGGTTTGTTCCATCGACCATGGACATCCGGTCGATCCCTAACACTTTGCAATTTATGTTTTGATTGTTTTGAGATATCTTTGTCCACCTTTTTCACTTTGTTTGTTGAGTTTTTCACTTCTTAACATGTTAAACATCACATGGTTTGACATTAATTATCACTTCTTGTGAGAACTAGCATGAGTTAGGTTGGTTGCTTTTGTGTTTATCCAACCCACATTACTATACATTTCCATTTGATTTTGTCTTGATTTATTTTTATACAAGTTAAATCTTCAAGAAAAAGATTACATGGAAGACTTGCCCATTATAGAATTATTCATCCAAAAGAAGGGAAGAGAAAGGTTTCCATAAAAGGTGTGGTGTTTTTTATAATTCGACTTTATAATGATAAAAATCAAAGGTGTTACGATTCAGCAAAAAAAGAAAAAAATCTTAATATTCGAAATAACATTATAAGTCCATTAAACGTGTTCACCATAATTAATTCAGCAAAATATTATGTTTTATTTTTTAAATGGATGAATATTTTCCTTTTAAAAAGGAAAGTTAAACAAAAAAAATATATGTGTTAAAAAAATCAAATATCACTCGTGTGTGAAATTGCCGAATTCCACTTTATACATTGAATACAAAAAGGTACCAGATTCGAAAACAATATTGATCACAAAGAAGAATGCAATAAAGTTTCATTTGTGGCCACTAAGTGTGCCCCAAAAGCAACCAAGAAGCTACATGTCAATAATAACATAGATAGCTTAAAGCATAACATAAAAGCAAGGAATATGCATCACAAACCTGCAAATCAACTAAACGTTTTTATCATTTTCTTCATCATCTCCAACCATTCTTCAAGACACACCCGAAACGGAACAAGTTCGACTAACTTATGGAGATCACAAGATCACAAGAGTTGATCAAGTCAATATTGATCATGGCTGGAATCCCTCTAGCATTTTCGGTTACTTGTTCTTTGTTTTCAAGATTTAAAGGAAAAAAGATTTCATCTTTGCATGATCAAATTCAAGAAACCAACAGCGAAAATGTTGATCATCTTAAAGAACATATTTTCACCCTTAAGTGTAAGATTGAAGAGCTTCAAGAGCTTGAAAGGGAGATAGAGGTTCGGTTTTTTAAATTTATTGAGTTGAAGGATCAAGAACACACGCTAATAGAGGTTCAAAACGGTTTGCATATGGAGAAAGAACGAGCCGAGTTCTTGGAAAGGGAGGTGTCAACTATGGAGGATCAGAACAAGAAGTTTGATGAGATGGTGGTCGAGTATTTACACGCTTTGGAAGAACTTAAATCTTTGCGGTCGGAGAACAAAGTTGTTAAAAGAAGGGAGAAGAATGTTTTGAGGAAAAATAAAGAAAGTTTGAGGTTGATTGTGAAACAGAAGTTAAAGATTGAAGCACAAGAAGAAGAAATGTTGAGTAATGAATCCGAGTTGAAACAAAAAGATGTTGTGATCGAGGGGTTCGAGCGAGAAGTTGAGGTAATGAGAGCAGAGATCGATCGGTTGGAGAACGAGAAGAACGAGGCTTTGAACAAGCTAGAGACAACGGAAAATGAAGTCGTATCGAAGGTAAATTGTAGAGTTGGAAACACGGGTGGGTTAGGTCACGAATCAAAATCGATTATTTTCAATAATGATCTGAAATAAGGGGTGTTTACGGTTCTGTTGTAATTGTTTTTATGGTAAACCACGAGCAACTGTGAGCAATGGTTTTTGACCGTTGTAAACCAAATCAAAGCTTTGAAAACGAAAACTAAACCAAGCGAAACCATTATAAGGGTTTGGCTTTGGTTTGTTTCACGGTTTGACCTAACGGGATATTAATAATAAAAAGCTACTTATATAATATAATGAAAAAAAGAGGTGATAATTCTCCAAAATTTGAAACTTAAAAGACCATGTCCCTATGGTTAAGCAAAGGCCAATCATGTATAGTACAACTTAAAAACATTAAAGGCTCAAGTAAAATATAAAATTTACATACCCAAAAACTGTAACTCAAATCATTTGTTACGATTTGAAAATCCTTAACTGATGACTGATTTGGACAGTATGTTTTAGATATATTCTTTAACCTATTTTCTTATATATATTCTTTTACCTAGGTATGATGCACATAAAACAAACCTTGAATCACACAATTTTGTCTTGGTTTTTTAGGCAGAAGCAGAACAGATACTCTTGGAGAACTACAACCGAGTAGTAAACGAGCTAGAAAACATAAAAAAGGACCGTGCAAACGAACTAAAAGAGCTGATATATTTGCGTTGGTGTCATGCATGCCTACGGCATGAGCTTGCAAGGAGGAAGGAGCTCGAGCAACAAACAGAACATCATGAAGAAATAGTTAACAATAATCACGAGCCAGGACTGGAGTTAAGGCAAAATGTAGCACTAGAAGAGTGCAAAGCTCATGAATCGGACAATGAGAACGTGGCACCCCATGATGAGCCATTTTTTGGACCCAGTCAACAACACAAGAAACGGAGATGGTTGGTTAGGAAGTTCAAGAAATGGGTCGAGGGAAACGAGAAGCGTCATGAGACCAAGTGTTTTGGAAGCCAGTCGGTCGTTGACGAGACTGAAGAGCGACATGAGGCTGGAAGGAAATCATGTTCGAGTGTTTAAATGGCAAGTCAAAATCTATAGCAATAATATTAATATGTATGATGTACCACAATACCACATGTTGACGTTGTTCTAATAACTAACACATCTCTTTGGGCTGGCCCAATAGCGTTGAAGTAAAAGTAAAGACTTTAAAAGTTAATTACAAAGTTTACAATGTTGAAAAACATTTTCTTTACAAGCCTTTGTTTTGACATTATAATTTTATAGGAAAATATTTAAATAAGCACAAACACCTTAACTAATATAAATAAAACATAATTTAAAAGAAAAAAACATTTATGTATTTACTATAAAGTTTACTTAATGTATAAACTACAATCTGTGTAAAAACATTTGTTTCACAAACCTGCACACTGCAACAAAGATCTTAACTAATAACTAGCCGAACACCGCAGTTACCATACTTTATTAAAACTAATAACGACTTAATTATATCAAAACTCCTTCAACCCGAGCCTAGTCAGTACGACTGAATCAACACGTCACTCTCTCACTCATCTCTTTCATGCTCGTTTGCCACTTTCTCCATAGACAACCATGGCACTTCTGCATAACGGGTCTAAGTAGACTTACTTGACAACAGTGACGGGCGTGACAACAGTGGCGGGTGTGCTATCCTTTACGAGCTTGTAAACCACTGCGGTTCTTGCAGGTGCGTACACCATGAACGATCGAGGCCTGTTATCATGATTTCCTTCCTGCAAAATGTTTAGGGAATTAAGGGCAAGAAAATGTGTTATTTTCTTTTGCTTAGTTGAAATATAAATGAAATCACTTACAAAGGTGAAATATTCAGCCTCATGATCGAGTCTACCAAAGCCTCCAAATAATGGATCATCGGAGTCTAGAGCAATCTGAAAGATTTAATGTTAGGTTTTGTCAAGTTCAAATAGTTAATACTTAGCCACACACACTAATATATATAGGTGAATGTTCTAGGCAGAACACAGTTTATTTACAAGAACAAGAACAATATAAATCATTAATTTTTTTTTAATTTAAAAAGATGGTTGAAATAAAATGTTTATTCATCTCTTCTAATATTAAAAAGTGTAAAAAAAATCCATCCAATTATAAAACCTACACATGTGTAGACTGTCGATAAACGTTTAATAACGAAAAAACACACATTAACAAATTAGTTTAATGGTTTTTTTCTGTACATAGCATTGACATTTGTATGTACGAAGTAAAAGTACTAAAAAATTATATGAACTGCTAAAGAAAAAAAAAACTAATGATTTAAGTTTATTCTTTTTATTCTCACAAAAATTTAGTGTTTTGTAATATACATATTTTAAGCGGTTATATGATAGCATAACAGCCTCTCTTTCTCTCTCAAACCATATCTGGTCAGCACCACATACAAGTGTTAAGCGTCGCAGTTCTCCACTTAAAATTGGTTATGTATTGAACGCGTCCCAACAGCCGTTCATTACAAAACCAATTTTAAGTACAAAACTGCGAGAACTGCATAAACACTTGTACCTATAACTTTAACTACATAACATAAGGATTAAGGCAGCTCTCCAACTACATTTGACATGCACTGTTTACAAGTGCTTGTGTAGTTTCTGTGACTCTTAGTTTTTGTACTGAATGTGCAACAAAACGTACCTTATACATTCCAGGGAGTAAACAACTGACACGGTAGTCTGAATAACTGTTATACCAATGGAAATTGAAAACGAAAACCAAGTCCTCTCTTTCAAATATTATTACTCTCTCTTCTTCGTGTTTCCGCGATATATATTGATGCCTTGATGTCATAAACTGCACACACAGTTGATCTAGTTTACATTATAGTCCACTAGAGCTGCCAATATGGGCAGGGAGACTCGTACGGGTTATTTTCTAAAATGTATCAAAACGAGCCGGTTCAGGTTGGGTTGACCTGCTAGCACTTTTTTGCATTGGTTTAAATAAATATCATAAATAATCAGAAAATTATTAGATGTTTACAAAACAATATAGTTACAAGAATAATCGACATCCTTGAATAAAATGATTTTGAAATATAATTTTAATAGTGACTTTAAACCCAATTGACCCATTTTTTATTGACCCATTTGATATAAAGTAGAACCCAAATTCCATTTATAAGCAAACGGGCCAAAATTGCTACCCACTATAATCCACATTGCAAAACAAAGATGAAAACTTGCACAAAAATTCACATACATTATGCGATTCCTCCAAATGATGCATCGCCCGATCAAATTCTTGTAATCCACGATACCTTAAATAATCTGCATCTCCCTGTGCATACGAATAATGATTATTTAAGTGAAGGTTATAATGGTAATTTATCAAAATATCATTTTCCTGCATCAATCTATATGAACAATATTGAAACAATCACATGTTTGATAACAAAATCATTTTCCTGCAAATTAATGTTATGAATACAAAAAAGAACTTACCAGATCAAACCTACGCCTACACTTATCGAAGCTATTGCCATTCCCGGGTATAAATCTCCCATCAGGGAGACGTTGATCGGCTCTTGGAAAATCTATCCACTCTGACCAAAAGGGAAAGAAACGCATATATTGTTATAAGGCCGCATAAAACACAAAAGTTTTATGAAACTACAAATTATATGCTATACCAGGATGTCCAAACTCATTGCCCATGAAATTCAAATATCCTTCTCCACCTAATCCCATTGTAATAAGTCGTATCATTTTATGCAATGCTATACCGCGGTCTATACGCGGAGTCGATGGTCTATCCAATGCCATAAACTCATACATATCCTGTGTAAGTACACAAACAGCTGTTATTCCAAAATGAAACTAATTATAGATATTTATGAATTTATAGCAATGCACTAAAGCATCAAAGTTGCATAATTCACAAATTTGTAATTAAGCCAGTCCGCCACATAAGTTTTAGGGGTGTAAACGACTCAAGCTGCTTGTGAGCACCTCGGGACTGGCTCGCTAAAAACTCGAATTGAGCCGACCTTAAACGAGGTCAAACCTAAAATTAAGCTTGTTTGATAAATGAGCCCAAGCCCGAGCTTCATTTATCAAGCTCGAGCTGGCTCACAAGCCTAAACGAACCTATAGGTTATTCGATATATTAAATATATATTTTATAAAAATTTTTATCGTACATAAAGTTATTAGAAAATTAACTAAATATTATTATGCTATATAAATATATTGTAACTAATTTATATGTGTGTCAGTGTGTGTGTGTAAAATTATAAATGTTAAATGTATATAAATTAATCAACAAAAAATAAATGAGCCAAGCTTGAGCTCTTGTAAGTTAAACAAGCCGAACTCCAGCCAGGACAAGCTCAGGCTCGGCTAGTACAGCACTACATCAGAGCACTGTACAGTTTTCCTAGTCAGAATTACCAAGTTTTTTGAATATTTATACATAAACAAGGTAACAATCCTGCAAAAAATAATAGTTCTAACCTTGTCCATTAGCCAAAATGCAATAGTTTTATCACCAACCAAAGCTTGATCATGGCTTTCAGCATAAGAAACACACTTCTCAGACCATCTTCGATTCGTAAGCGTGTGCACGATATCACCCATTAACCAATCTTCGTCCCTCAGCCTAACCCAAACAAACAGTAACATAACCTTCAACATGCAATTTTTTATACACAAATGACTGTTCTAACCCAAGGTTTGGAAACCATCAGTATATTTCCACATTCTCAATAACATTATCCTAGATAACAGTCTCCAGTTTACTATTTTATACATCTATGTTGTTTCATTTGCGGTATGCATATGTAAAGTTTGCAAAAAGAATATCAACAGTTGCATTAATTCCACAAATTTACTTTTAAATGGGTCGAATCGGTTTATTTATTTTTATCTTCAATGGGTCAAGTGGATAAAGGTTAAGAAAAAATGGACAACCGGTCAAACAGGTTCCAAGGGTCAAAAGTAAACCAAAACTTTAATTATTAACTGATCTTTGTTGGAAAGTTAAAAAACACGCAAACAGATTTGATACAACGATTATATATACAAAGTTCTTAAAATATGAACATAAAGCATTTATGGTGAATCCGAACCAAAAGTTTTTATGGTGTACAGAAAACATCTTTTTTGACCGACCCATATCAGCATGTATAAATAAGAGCCCACTTCATTAATAATAAAATATATAGAAAGTTGGAGTTTGCATACTTGAGAAGCTCAATCCACTTATCAGCAATTGCCATATGCAAACGGTAGTCAAACCCGACACCACCGTCCTGTACAGGAATGCAGAATGTTGGCATTCCACTCACCTGCACACCGTGAAAAATGTGAAATTAGCACTAGAAATATGAGTAGAAAAAAATAACATTCATTTTAATGACAATGAAAAAATAAACATTCACTTTAATGACAATGAAAAAAAATCACTTTAATGGCCAAATGAGGCCTTGATATGGTTGTTTGGAGAATGTTTGACCGTCGCTTGAAGTCAACTTTGCATACATGGTTTATAGAAAATATCTCAACAGCCACTTTCAAATTTACACTATGTATATAAAGTAGAGGGGCAAATTTGACATATTTAGTTATGAATGAGGGTTAGTTTTATAAGTTTATCTCCAAGATTTCAAAACCGATAGAATAAAAATATTAGCTAACAGAAATAGCTCAAAAGAATCTAACGGGTAGAAAGTCTCCCAAAGTGCATTTTTAATGCTTACATTATTTAAATCAGATTATTTAAATGGTAAAAAGAAAGATTATTTAAACAAAATTTACAAAGATTTGAAAACTTTGGACGTGATATATTTCAGGTCAACCCTGCCTAACTTGTTTTGACATGTTACCTAACCTTACAGACACGTCCTTTTTGCCACCTCATGTATGCTAATGTGTCGGTCAAAAAATATGTATGCATTGTACATAGGTTTACTATGTTTCAAAAGTAAAATCATTTAATTGGAGGAGAAACAAGACAATACATCTTCACCAATAGAGATGGCTTCCGGAAAGAGCCCGTGAATAAGGTCATTAACCAGCATTAAATAAACCACAGCATCAACGTCGGTTGCCAACCCGAAATACTCGTTGTAGTTTCCGGTGAATGCTACCTAAACAAAAAACATGGTTATTAGACACTAGCTCAAAAATCACATTACATGTATATCTTTAGTATGAAGGTTGGGTTGTGCTTTATCTTAAATGGGTTAAATCAAAACAATTAGCAAAAACAGGATCTTGCAGCCTCTAGGTGTAAAAGTTAACAGACATCCACTCCAAGGATCATCACTATTACGTTTTGAGTGAACAGTAGGGACTATAGGTGTGACTTTAGAAAGGTGAGGACTAAAAGTGCAATATGGCCAAACCACAGGGACCATCAATGCAATTGTCCTCTAGGTGTAAAAATTAACAGGCATCCACTACAAAGACCAGTAATGTTATGTTTAAGTGAACAATGGGGGTCTATAAGTGTAATTTAGAAAGGTGGGGACTAAAGTTGCAATATGGCCAAACCACTGGCGCCATCCGTGTAATTAACTCTTGATAATTAGATACAATACAAGTAACTTGCCTGTAAACCATGATGTGTGTACATCATTGAAGTCACACCGTCAAATCTAAATCCATCAAACTTATATTCATCCAACCACCATCTTGCATTTGAAAGAAGATATCTTAGCACCTGAAACAACACTAATACATTAAGTTCTAACCATCACATTATTTGAGTTGAATTGAGTTTTGAAAATTTTGGTACCTCCCAATGTCCATAGTTGAAAAGACGAGAATCCCACATCCAATGATAACCTCGTTCTCCAGAGTGGAAGTAATGACTATCCGTCCCATCAAACATATTTAGACCATCTAAAGTGTTGTTTGATGAATGACTGCATTCAATCCATTACATGGAAGATAAATACAATACGTATCAACTAGAGGAGGCAATTTTAACCGATTTGCCTAGAAATTGGTTGATCTTGGTTATGTTTTAGCTCTAAATGGTCAACAGGTAAACTTACAGAACGAGGTCAAAATGGAATGGGTCGAAAGGTACAAATGGGATCACTGTGTATGCAGAATTTAAATGTTAACAACCTCTTAAATGAGCCATTTCTTTTTTTACATTAATTACCTTATCTCAAATGAAAATATCATAACATAAAGTTGTACAATCACAGACGGATCGACATGGAAACCAAAGCATGCATTAAAATTTGTGATGTGCAAAAATAAAACATAAAAACTGTTATTGTACTGAGGTACACACCAATAGCTACTTGGCAATTAAGTAACGGTTACCTGTGTACAATATCCATGAGAACAACCAATCCCAATTCATGGGCTTTATCTATCATAGATTTAAGATCATCAGGAGTCCCACACCGACTGCTAGGTGCAAAGAAATTTGTCACATGGTACCTGAGGCATAACACAAAGTACACAAACTTTGTTTAAAAGAAGATAGCAACAACAGTTGCAAAAAAGAATGCAACAATGATTCATAACGAGAAGTGACACAGCATTTAATGATAAAAGGGACACGATGACAAATGATTATTCAAAAATTACCCAAAGCTAGCATAATATGAGTGCTCTTGAATGGCCATGATCTGGACTGCATTGTAACCTAGCTTTTTGATGCGGGGGAGAACTTCGTCTCTGAACTTGGCATAAGTGTTGATCATTGGTTCCTATACATGACCACATTAGAAAAAATCACAATTTATGATTACAACTTCTCAAAAAAATTAATACAACCACAATTTTACAAAATTATTTTTTTATTCAACTTTTTAAAAACCCAACGATTTATGCCTATACATACTATTAACAAACTACTTTTGTTTCTCAACCCTAGAGTAATTCAATTATACTATATAATTAATACATTATTTAAACTTTTTCTTGTAAGGGCACATGAACTTAAAAATCTATACCATGAGTCCATGACACACACACACACATGTGTGTGTAGAGAGAGAAAGAGCAGATATACGCACCGTGCTACTCATTCCTACATGTGCTTCATAAATCCTAAGAGATTTCGGTTTCTTTGGCCGAGGATGTTGAAACACATATTTTTCCTCTTTGGGTGGATCATAGTAGATTCCATTATAAGGAATCTCACCAGGAGCTTGTACAGAAAACTTTATCCAAGCGGGAATCGAGTCTTTCAATCCAGATGGAGTATCCATGCGAATCTACAATGTAACATACATACACGGTGTCATAACCATTCATACAAAAAATAGAAATATAACTCTACGTTTTGTGGGTCCCATCTTCCTTTTTACAACTAAGTATATCAGGAAGATTCAATATGGCATAAATAGTTACAACTTACAGTCATAGAGAATATTAAGGAAGTTGTACCTTCACTCTAGAACCATGAGGAATAGGTGGAGAATTATCAGCATTGTTTGGCAAAAAGATCTCCCAGACACCAAATTCATTCTGTTCATATTAGAAAAGACACTAAGTTACAAATTATAATCCCTTTGACCATTACTAAAGTCAACTTTCAATTTTACAGATTCAAACTTTGTACTTCTCAAAACAAAATTTGACATTTTGATGTCCAAAATATTTCAAAGCGTATTTGATATTAGCCATATTATATTTTTCAACTAAAAATGTTCAACTTTTTCAATATTAAAGTTAAGAACACCTAGTTTGACCTTCAAAAGTCAAATCCCTATTCACTAGATTGTAATCAATTTAAACAAAAAAAAAATCATATGTAGCTACAATGATTAGACATTCAGCTTGGTAATAAAACATACCTGGGTCATAACATCAGCATTTGGATTCCAGTTGTTAAAATCTCCAATAAGCGAAGCTGACTAGAATTCAAAATTTTATTATTATATTCAAGAAAAGAAGACATAGATGATTAGGTGGTCAAAGAAAGGTGTCGTTATAAACATATATCTAAAAATTTACACACTTTTATATTTATGATATGAATAGGATTTTAAGAAACTTAAAAGTTGTATTTCTCCATATCATATAAATAAAAAAAATGTTAAGATCGAATGATATCCTGATTGGAAAATGAATGGCCCGTGTTTATATAATATCCTGATTAGAAAATGATTCTAGTAACAAAAGTATATATAGGATTAGAGGTGAAAATTCAACCATTATATTAATGAGTGGATTGATTTGAATGTTTAGTTTATAACAGTTCAAATGTGCACAATAAAAAAATAGGTAAAAAGAAAATGGGTCAACCGGGTCAAAGTCACCCAAAGTGTATTTGCAATGCATACTAACTACTAGATCACTTCATTCAATATTATTGTAACAATGCAACAAACCTTAGCTCCAGGTGCCCATTCCCTGTAGGTTATACCTGTCTCACTGACAAAAAAGAGTACAATGAATATAAATACAATAGACTCACTACCAAATAATAACATGCTATCATCAACTGAAGAAATTTAAAAAAAAAATAATAATAATTTTGAGATACCTGCGAGTGAAACCAAACTTCTCATAACCCCGAGAAAAGGCCTCTAAACCACCTTCATACTTGTCAATTGACTCACGCATCTTCTTGTAATGTGAATATCTGAAGTTAGTTAGAATAAGTAGATTAGGAATAATAATTAACATAAGTTTAGGAAATTTAAGAAACTGATTCTTCATGAGATCCATTACTCATACAACTAGTGGCGTCATTTTCAAACCAGTTAGTTATAAATAATGGGTCAGACAATTAAACAAAAATAAAGGGTTTAGAGAAACCGTCGAAAGCCATCCAACGTGTTTTTTTTAATGCACTGACGATATAACAGCCTAAACCAATTCATTCATTTTTTGGTATCATAGTTGACACACTTTATTTACAGAGAGATTAAAAGGCATGGACAAAAAGTGTTTCAGGTCAGTCAGCCACTCAGCCAGACAGTCCGGATCTAGGGGTGTAAACGAGCCAAGCCGCTCATGAGAAACTCGAGATCGGCTCGTATATATATATATATAAAAAATAATTACAAAAGCATATAAATTTATTAAAAAATAATATACAAGCCGAACTAGAGCCTAGACGAACTCAGGCTTGGCTCCGCTTAGCTCGTTTACACCTCTATCTGGATTCATATCAAAGAATTACAAGCGTTGGCACCCTTCTGTTATTCTAAAGTAGAAAAACATATCTAACCGATACTCAAGATGCTGACGATGATTTCCCAAAAGTGGGTCGATCTCATATATTCTCTGTCCAGCTCCGGCTCCAGGAGGAGGAATTAATATTTGTCGGACGGCCTCACTTTCTTTGCTAATAACAAGGTCAGGTAAAGCCTCTTCCTCTGTAACAGCAATATCCTCTACCAAAACCGCAGAAGTCATTTCACTTGTCTCATCGTCTTCACTTTCTGATATCTGAACCAAAATATCACCAACCATCAAATTAATTATTTCTAGAAATAACAATAATATTTAAAAGGAATATTTCTAACATATTCAAAATAGTTACAAAATCTATAAGTTAATGGCTAAAGACAAAATGCAAATGCAAATGATAAGCATACTTTAGGATCTTCGGTATCTGCATCAACAGCTTCCAGTTGATCAGTTGAAGAAGAGCCGTCTCTTTGACTGTCAGAAATAACCGCTTTTCCTGTTGCAGCAACTATAAACGAAGGGGATATGGGTTCATATGCTAACCTTCCACCTAAAAACTTCCCTACAAAGAAGGACCAAATTTAGATTAATAATGTTTTAGTGACATCAATAACGAAACTAAAAATAAAAACACCATAAAAAGGGAAAGAGAATAAGTAGCTTTATTCCATTGATCCATTAAAGGCCTCAAACAAATAACAAAAATATTTCACTTTTCTCTTAATGTTTCATATGAAGAATAATTCATCAAATGCAGTCCTGCTATCAATACACCGCCTTCGAAAGTGTACACCAGCTTGCCTGTCACATCTTACATGCTATATGACATTTTTGGCCCTATCATAGAGGGCCACATGATTTGGCCCTCATACGACCCGTATGACCTTTTTTGCACTATCATTAAGGTCGTATGTCGTATGATGTCATATAGGACGTATTCGTTAGTCGGTTATATTTTTGTCAGCCAAGAAAAGCATACGGATCATATGATTCGGCCATCATACGACCCGTATGACCTTTTCTCACCTAAGCGTATCAAAACCGCCCAGTTGATCACTTTTCGCCATATCATATGGGCCGTATAGTATGTCTATGGTGTATCACACAAAGCTCTAAATACCCACCTCACATGAGCAAAAACAAACCAAACCCACCAACAAAAATCAAACATTTAACACCCAAGTCAGCAAAACACATAAAAATAATTGAAATTGGAATGATGGGTGTTAGCTTAAATGATATAAACTTACTGGTAATGGAACATTTATTGAAGAAAACAGAGAGATTAGTAGAACCAGAAGCACGGTGAGGAAGTGATGGAAGAGGATGCAATCGAAGTGTATAAACCATATTTCTTTCTTTCTTTATATTATTAATAATAATGAATAACAGTGGATGTTCAATTTCTCAGATCTATGAATAATGTGATCAGAGTTTTAGGAAGCGAGAAATATGATGAGCATGTGACAGTGGATGTCCTTCGGCCGTGAATGCATGGAGATTTGGGTTTATTAGTTAACTTCTTCACATGGAGAAGTGTGAGTGATTGATTGACTATTTGACCATCTACAAGATCAGAAATGAGAGGCCATTATCACAAAAAGACTTGTGCCTTTACTTATAAAGTTTGTTATTATTTTAAAGGAGGGACACGGTTTAATCAAATATTTCATAGGATATTCTTCTATCATTTCTTGGATTTTTTTGAATACTAGCAAAAGTGTCCGCGCGTTGCTACGGGTTCACGTAAGTTATCTTCTCGTATTGGTTTGTAGTGTTTGGTGTTGTGTGTAATGAGTTACCAGTGCGAGCGAGCTGCCACTTGTGCATATGATTTGGTGGATTTTTTTTGGGCGGTGTTGCACACTAAAATATTAACATATCCATAAGCATCGGATACATCGTGTTTTGTGAAATATTTGTTAATAAAGTAGGTTTGTATCGGTTTTGTGAATTTTAATCAACATAAGGATTAAATGTGTTTTAATTGGTGAGTAGTTAGAGTTGAAATTTAATCGTCCGATAAAGAAATAATCAAATTAAGACCACTAAGTTGCCGTCAACGAATTGTAAAAAGGGTAAAGTGGTGGGCATACGTGATTTTATTGTGCACATGTATACTGGCATATACATATATATTGGATCAATGGTGTTATAAATTACCTGGTACTTGAGTTCTAGAACCAAGGTAACATTTGCTTTATTTATTTATTTATTTTTGTCACAAAATTTTCTAGATGTTTACATTAGCCTCACCAAAGTTTCATTGTTTTAATTTGTGCTCTCTTCATCAATGTTATATACCATTCAAACTTTTCATGGTTTATTTTAGGTTTATTGGATTTTAATAATCCCTATTGACTTGACTGGTATTGACCGATAATAATCGTTATTCATTTTATCACTACTGGCGGTCCCAATTTTTAAAAAGTTGGCCCACAGTGGTCCTCTGTTAAAAATGATTTAACGACGTTATACGTTTTCCCGAATTTTAAAGTAATGTTTTAGGGATTTTGATCGGAAGAAGGATACGAGTCGATTGATGTAAAACTGATCTCGAAAAGGTTATCCAGACGACTTGATTTTCGTTAATTGGAAGTTTAAACTCCTGAATTGAAGCATTGTTTCGTCGTTTTGAAGGACCCTTTCTAAATAAGTTTTACAACAATTAACCCGTATCATAATTCCGATCGAAAGCTCTAAAACATGAGTTTGGAATTCGGGTATAAAATGATGAGTTATTTAATTATGACTTTAAGGCATGAATTTAAATACATCCGAAGTTGAGAATTAAAAATCGTAAACCCTCCATTAAGAGCAAATGGAAAATAAGTGTGAATTATGTGTTATCCTATTATCCATTTTTTTAAATACTAAAAATATGGCACCTTTTGTATCATATCCTTTGTTTGATCCATATGATCATAAACTAGTGGCTGTTCGTTAGCTCGTTTAAAGGTGAATCTTGTGGTTGCTCGTTAGCTCGTTTAATAATCTGCATGCGAATAACTTATAGTCATATTATTAGAAGTTAAAAGTGAAGCAAGTCTACCTAAAACATATTGCATATTCATAGCATTTTGTGCAACATTGTTCATTTGTTTTGATGATTGATATTATAAGCTTTGAGCATGTTACCTTGTCATCTACATTTTGTGCAGCATTTTTCGCACGTATTTAACTTCAAAGCTCAAATGTTTCAAATACCTATAACATATGCATATTATGAATTGATTAGTTAAGACTATACAAACTATATACCAAGAATTAAGGGTGTGCATGATTCAGTATTATTCGTTTTTTTTGCTAAAATCGAACAAAAAATTGATACTTCAGTTTTTGAATTTTTGAAAACCATTCGAGATTGGTTTTTCGATTCAAAAAATATTAGGCCACAAAAAAGAAAGTTGGTCCAAAACTGTAACGTTGGCCTAGATCATTTTGTTAATTAATAAGTAATTGATTATTATACATTTATGCCAAAGTATTCGTGTCACATATTTGTAATATAATTTTTTTTAAATTACTTAAACTAAAAAAATAAAACTAAAAATTGAAATCATCTGCTCCATTAATAGTGACATTTATGTAACATTATTGGTATCTAGAATATTTCCCACAATTTTTTGGAAGAATTTATGCAAGCCGTTTATGGGGGTCGGGAAAAACGGTTCATCTTTTGAACCAAATTGAATAGTTGCATTACATCTATGTACATATGATTGACCTACAATGATCTGTTTAAAGGAGAAACAAATTTACTGTAAGTGTAACAGAAAAAAATGGTGTTTCTTTTGGTAGTGACAAAGTCCAGGTTTATTGACTTTTTGACAAACCAAATTGCAAAACATTAGTTGAAGCATTATTTGGTTATTTTTTATTTTATTTTTTGACAAAAAGTGTCAAATAACTTGTTTTCCAAATTTCTTAATGTTATAATGTTGGGATAAATGTAATCGGTTTGTTTACGGGTCACGGATTGGCATCTTATCGGGTCACATAAGTCAGATGGGTCAACCTCATTTTGAGTCATCGGTGGGTAAATGTGCTATCACCAAATATTTAACAGGTAATGTGTGTGGAAGAAGTCTAAGTTGACCAATTTATGAGGTGGGATTAGGGATGACCGAAAGCTAATACAATTGATGATCCACTACATTATGTGTTAATACTGAAACCGCAAATAATGAACGATCAATTAATGGAACCTAGTATACAACTTGACAAGTTTGCCTTACTTTTTTTCTTTGGTTTTTCATCAATAAACATATAAACCATCTTCCTTGCTACCAAGAGTATCTAGTCATAAACATTAATTAATGTTAAAAACTATTTTTTCACATACAACACACACACACGGCTTGGCTGATTACAACCAAGACATAATAGTCCATTTTTCACAAGAAATTAAAGTCAACAACGTCTGCATTTACAAAGAAAACGACACTGAAGAAATAAAACCAAAAACCATTTATGGCTTGTTTACGTGGTCCATTAAGCTAACTGAAGCTTTTCATACATCTTGTATTTATTACCGAAAGTGTGCTTAGTTTAGTCCGAGCTTTCACAATGTTCAGACATTATATAACATCTTCTTCCTTAGCCCAAATCGCCTCAACATTTCCTTATTACATCCTTTGAACCAAGAGAAATAGTGTATAGAGAGCTTGATAAGTAGAGAAAATAGAGGTTGTTATTTATTGGTGTGTATGCATATCTAATACAAGCACAAGAAACCACTATATAGGCTAATAGAGTTAATACAAGCATATTGAAACATGAGAGTTAAGAATGTGGATAGTCCCATAATAATAACATATTTAAACCATAATTATTATATAATAATAACATTATAAAGAATGTAGTTGACAACCTTTTGTTTTCTAAAGGATTGAAGAGTAATCTCACAAAAAGTAAAGCTTCAGAATGTTGTACTAAACGCTTTAAGAATTGATGGATACGTTGAAAAATTACTTTTATTTCCCTGTTATGAAATGTCGGAACTATAGATATAAATAATATAAATTACATAGATATATTTGAGTATTTTTACCATCTATATTAATAATTATTATCATTAAAAAAGCATTATCATATGAACTTAATATAATAATGTATTTAATAACTAATTGTGCATTATTATATGTACTTAATGTAGTTATTAAATTATAATTATGATTAGCTAAAAGATCATAAACATTTTGTATCTTCTAAGGATGGAAGAGTAATTTTACAAAATGTGAAGCTTAATCAACTTGTATCGAACGCTTTAAAGATGAATCGAGATATTGCCAAATTACTTTTCCTACCCAATTATGAATTGTCATTTTAGTCCTTGCCATGGAATTATGAAATTACTTCATTGCCCATCACTCTTCCTTTATATATAATATAGATAAGATACTTTGGTTTTAATTTTTAAATACAAACTGAACCAAAACCATTGAAAACTGAATTGGGTTTTCGGTTTCAGGATTTTCGACATGGTTGAAACCGAATTCACGTATACCCGATTATGATCGAGAATAGCCTCGATCGGTTTGGAGGCTAGAGTTCGTGTAACAGTTAATAAGATTCAACGTGTGTATAACGAAATGCAAAGTGAGGTTGGTGACTCACAGTTGATCAGGTTTAGTGTCTCAGATGTACCCTAGGTAGGGTAGTAAACGAACCGAACGAACACGAACAAGGCCTTGTTCTTGTTCGTTCGTTTGTTCGTGTTCGTTCGTTAAGGAAATAATGTGTTCATGAATGATTCACGAATACTTACCGAACGAGATTTTATGTTCGTGTTCGTTCATTAAGGAAATTAATGTGATCACGAACGGTTCACGAACACAAATAAAAGTGGTAGAGCCTAGAGATTAAGACTGATGTATTCATTAATGTGAATAATGAAAGCATGTAAACAAATTGAACGAACACGAACAAGGGCATGTCCGTGTTCGTTCATTAATGTAGGGATAATATTCTATATTAGTATTAGGATTATGTATGTTTTTCTATTTGCTAATAGTCGATGTAATACGTACCTCAGTACGTTTATTTTGTATATATGTTACGTAAACTTGGAGAAATGGGGACCATATAAAAGGTCACTTTACCTCATTTCTCCAACAACTCTCAACTCCTCCAAACTCTCTTTGAAATAAACACTCCTTTGGAAATAAGGAGAAACTCTCTCTCTCCACCAAACACCTCCACTTTCTATCTTTCTTTCTTTTGTATAAACAAACTAAGATTCGAGATCCGAGTATTGTTAGTGATTTCCGCTAAGTAACAACACAGATTGATCCGAGTAAAGTTGTTAGATCCATCTAAAGAGGACATACAAGTGGATCTTTTTGTATATAAACTTGTAAATACTTTTTAAATATGTTACAATTTTAGAGGGAGAAAATGAGTTAAGTATAACTCACCAAAAAGATTTTTAGTTACTTAAAAAAAACTAAAATGAGTCATTTGACACGTCAAAATGATTTTATATCGTCTTGAAGAAAAACAGAAAAAGTTTCAAAAAAATATATTCTCTCGTTTAGAGGGAGCTCCTGTTTAGAGGGAGTCTAATAATTAAATATCATAAAATTTTGAGAAACTGATTCGACCTTTGGAAAATGATAAGAAATTATCTCTAATGATCCTAGCACATGAAAAGAGTATATCAAAGGCCAACAAGATCATTGCTTGATGTGTAGATAGGCTTGACAAATGAGTAAGTATCATAGTGATATAAACTTAAATCTCTGCCTATGCTAGTGTGTAGGTTCCTGGACGGATCGTACACGGGATGTCTCTAACAACGCAGGTGCGGAATCCCTGCGTAGGTAGATACGAGTGTAGAGTATGTAGAGATCGAACACACAAGCAATAAACCAACCACGTTATATTGATAACAAACACGTGACCCGAGGTCACCGTTACAGACTATGACACGTAACTCGGTTACTGAAAACTGAAACGAAAACCCTAAACGAACAACCCAAACTGTTTCGTCTGAAACAGTATATAAACACGACAACTTCGCCACAGGCGAAGTTGTCAATAACTTCGCTGATTCAACAAGTTCGCCATAGCGAACTTGTTGACAACTTCGCGCATTACAAAACAAACATAAACAAAACATAATTACATTACAGACTCGATTACAAATGCTAGACTATGAACTACTGACATACATGTACCAACAGACTCCCCCTTGGCAGTAGCTTCATATCTTGATCTTCAAATCTTGAGTCTTGTAATCTTTACCTCTACGCGTGCGCCCCTTCTCTCACACATACCGACACTACCCTTTGATATTTCCTAGCTTGATCCTTCCAAGCAGGAATGTAGAAGATCTTCTTCTCGTTGAGCACTTTCAAATCATCCTTCGATAGATTAACAAGATGCATCGGGTCGTACACCCGAAGTACTTCTTGTTCATCCTCATCTTCCATTACCGCCTCAGCTGTCTCACAATCCACGTACCACCATTTTAAATCTTTTAGGACGTTCTTGGGCATAACTTTCATCGGTACTTCTTTCAAATGACGGACTGGTTTATACTTCATTACCATCCAAGGTTTGCCGTCAGCCCTCATTCCACGATCTTTGTCTTCTATCAACTTTCCTTTTTGAGGCTTTAGGAGTTCAAACTTTTTATCTTTAATGGCTTCTTTCCAGACGATCTTCCCAATGATTCTTGCCATATCATCATTACTTCTATTGATCAGCCCCAATCTCGCTAAATCTCTCACCTCACATTCTGGTAAGGAATTCAGAGATCTCAACAATCTCTTAAAGTACTGAATGCCGTCGTACCGTTTGATCACAAATAGTTTCAGCTCTTTGTCGTACAACCAGCATATGATTCCTTTCTTTGACTCTGCATAGCCCTTTATATTATAAGTCTTTCTGAACATCGTTGGCACTGCAGGCTTCTTGGTTTTAACAAACCACTGAGCACAGCCTTCTTTCCAGTTCGGCTGCTCCTCCCATACTGTATCTTCTATCACACTCTCATCCCCCAATTCTGATCTCTCAACAGCTGGAATCTCATGTTCCACTGACTCATCTACAATCTCACCTTCTTCTAATACATCTTCCACATTAATCTGTTCTCCAATCCTCTCAATCTCATCCATAGGCAACACGTCATCATCATCCATCAACTCATCGTCCTCCTCCTCATCCAACTCCTTCAACGCATCAATAACGTCTTCAACATCAGCGTCGTCATCCACAACTACAACATCATCACCATCTGCATTTGTAGACTCCCCCTCAGTTGTGGAGGCTCCAAGAGCCTGAGAGGTTCTTGGCAGCTCATCACCTGCACCTGAAGGTGCATTGGGATCATCGTCATGATCTTCTCGTCTTTTCGTTCTCAACTCATCGCCCCTACACGTCTTCTCCCCCTGAGATGCCAAGTAATCCTTGAAGGCATCTATTATTCGTCTATGTTCTACCAGGAGGGCAGCTTGTAGTCGATTGGATTCCACTAGGCGATCAATAGTATTTGACTGTTCAGCAACAATCCGCTCTAGCGAAAGAATCCTCTCGGTATCTGAAGTAGGCAATGGAGTTGGTGGAACATCAGCAGAAGTGACCGCAGGTGGTACACTTGGTAACCCTGCAGTAGAGGTGATTGTCGACTCCACAAACCGTGCAACTACCACCGGTGGATTAAGCGGTTGAGGTGGTAGGGACACAATTGTTGGTGCCGACGTCTCGATCGCTGAAACCTGTGCAGTAGTAGGAATAAGAGACATACCAGATAAGGCAGGTGGAGCAAAACGTACTAGTCTTGAAGATTCTCCAGCTCCCGAACCTATCCCTCTCTGTTCTCTTCTTGAGCGTCTTAGCACAATCTGTACTGCCTCCTCTTCATCCACTTCATCCTCATCCTCCCCCACAGTTCTCGGCCTCTTTCCCGTAGTCCGTTCACGAGACACCATAAGTCTTCTTGCCTCAGCAAACGTCTCGTCTAGATCAGAGTCAGCTACCGAAGTAGCTGCTCTGGTAACATCCATAAACTGAGGACCCGAGACATCCATATCAAACAAACCATGTCCACTAAAAGCAGCATCTAGATCAACGTTTTCAGCATTGGACACAGCCTGAGATATAGTAGCTGGCACAGCAGCAGAAGATACAACAGGCGCAGCTGATACAGCATGAGGTGCTGCCGCCTGATGTGGTTGCGGATCCCTGAACTCGTCCCCTCCTGCAGGAACATACTCCGGGTTAATGAGATACCCGAAAAGTGGAGTATGCCTGGGACGCCGCTCAGGGTTGCTTCGAGTGCTCGACGTTCTGCACTGAGCAAAGATACGTTTTGTTACGCACTCAACGTATCTGATAGGGCGTCTTTGCGGTACAGACGGAGCGACATGATTGATAATCATTTGTAGGAACCGAGGATACATAATAAAACGCTCGCGCGCCGTCGCCCGTCTCTGACGATCAATCTCGTAAAAGATTAGCTGACTAAACGAATATCTGCGGTTGTAAGTCAGCGCAATCATAGCCGATTGCATCGTCGCACCCATCCCATCTGTTCCTGCCTTTCTGCCGGACATGCATACTATCAACACATGCATCAAAAAGCGCCATTGATCCAGCAGAAAGCCTTTCCTCCTCTGCGAGTCCCCCAGCGGACCCGAATAACCCATCCTTAAGTAAGCTCCGTCACGGAAAGGAGCTACGAATTCCGTTGGGTCGTCTCTCGTTTCATCACCGAACTGCAGAGCCAACCGTATGTCTTCCGAGGAAAACTGTATGTCTTGACCATTGACAGTTGCTCGCATCACTGGAGGCTCAGGTCTGCAATCATAATACACCGTCTGCCAGAAATCTTGAATGTTGGGCAGAGATATGGGTAGTGTATTAGTGATCGCGTGAAAAACTCGTGATCGTTGGAGAAATGTGATAATCTCCCTATAGTCTTCAACGCCTCGTGCGTCTGGATCCAAAGTGATGTATTGGTTATGGGCTGGGAAGAATTGTCGTTGCTCATCACCATCATCACCTCCAGTACCTCCAACAGCAGCCATGTCTGCACAAAACAAATCAAGTTAGAGACCATATAATCATCTCACAAGTTCGCTGTGAACCATATGCGAAGTTGTGATGTACAGGCGAATTTAAAGTTGAGGCGAAGTTGGGAACAACTTCGCTTCATCTGTAAGTTCGTCTATAAACTTATAAAAAATTTGAAATAGGCGAAGTTGTGTTCAAGGCGAAGTTATGGATAACTTCGCCATAGGCGAAATTAAGCTTAAGCGAAGTTGTGGATAACTTCGCTGAAGGCGAACTTAAGCTACTGGCGAAGTTGAGAATAACTTCGCGTAAACCTTAACTTCGCCTGAATCTGAAACGGCGACTGTTCAGATTCAAACAAGGTTTATCCGATGTTTCGGACCGATTTAACGATCTAACAATGAAGTCCAACATATTTCAATGGTGTTAGGACGAAAAGGTCGTCCATGAACACGTAACGTGAGGTCGGAAAACTTGGTTTCTAAGGTTCGACGACCCGAGGTCTCGAACCGGGTAAAACTATAACGAGAAAGATAGGATGTTATTGACTACACATACCACTAGTATAGTAGAAACAAGGAACACAAGATCGAAATCGAAAGTGAATAACAAGATCCGGATGTATTGGTTTTGAGAACAAGTTCGCCGGTAATTCGAAAAAAGTGATACAGTAACTGTTTACAATCCCTTATATAGGGCAGAGTTGGTTCAGGCGAAGTTACGCTTAACTTCGCCAAGGCGAAGTTAAGCACAACTTCGCCGAATTCAACAACTTCGCCCGTAATTTTCAAAATCAGCCCTTTAAGTTTGAATAATCCTGAATTTAACCTTAGAAATTACCAAAAAGAGTTAAACAAATATGATCAAGATCTAGTAACCAACAATAAAATGATATAACTACAAAAAACAAAACAAAAAAAATCTTAGAAAAATTTTAACGAAATAAGGGATCAAATTTCAGTCTAGTCAGGGACCACTACGTTTTAGAAAAGATCCTAACAGGAATCATACTAACGATGTGACTGTCACTTAGATCCGTGTTTGGCTGTATTATGACATAGAGACACAGGTTGTAAGCATGTAAATAACGTAAATGGTTTTCATCGTTTCTGTGATACGGATTAAGGTTCAGTTAAGCTCAAAAGTTTAAGATGGCAACATCTCAGAGATAATGATGTCTTCTATCTATTCTCAAAGCGTATTTGGCTATACCCAAGTCACCCCGAATTGACTTCGACCCATAATGTCTGATTAACTTGTATATACTCGTTGACTGCTTCCCGTTCTTTTCTTACTCCAGACATGAGAAGTCTTGATTGTTACTATGTCTCATAAGTACTAAAGATATACACACATTTTTTTTTTTTTTTTTTTTTTTTAATAAGCAATCATTCTTATTGACTTCGGAGTATTAAACTACTGCAAGTCCCGAATCTGGATCACTGTAGTGTCTTGAAATGCTTTCTTCACGGGAATCAGATCACTCACGGGCTCGTGTATGACTGGGTAGTCGCTTTTCTGCTTATCATTCGGAAAGATATGTGTGAAGACATTCAAAACTCTTAAGGAGTTTCCACGTAAATTCGAGTAGTTTAAGTTAGTATCACATACACTTTTACGCACCATAAAAATTACCACGACATACAATGACTGTTCTAAAGCCTTTTAAGCCTAATAACTTCACTAGTTAAGCACACACGATCAGTATATATATCATTTTCCAAGGTTGGATCAATTTTCTGTTAAACACAGCATAGAACTTCATACGAAGTAACAGACTTGAAAATTAATTTCATTTCCCTTAAAAAAAAACTTTAAATTCAATCGCCCCAATCACGTCAAAGTCGTCAGGTAAACGGCTATCCTGAAGATCCAATGGATCAACTGGACCGACCACATACTGGTATGTGTCCTTCTTACTAAGTATGACCGACTAATTTTCAGCAACTGAAAGAACACACGTCATAGCTGCCCCGGTTACTTTCAGTCTTCCAGTTAATGGCTATCCTCATTCTCTACGTTGAAACGAGGACCAAAACATATCCTAGGATATGTCCATCAAACTGAGGTAATCGACTAATTTTAAGCAGAAATGACCCATGTTTTTTTTTTTTTTTTTTTTTTTTTTTTTTTTTTTAAATCAAAGACATGGTTACTCGGGATTGATCATCCCGTTTAGCTCAATTAGGTTTTGAAATCTGGATTTATCAAACGCTTTTGTAAACAAGTCAGCAAAATTTTCAAGTGTATCAACTTTTTCGATCTTGATCAGTTTCTTCTCAGCACAATCCCGTATGAAGTGATGACGAATGTCAATATGCTTAGTTTTACTGTGCTTCACGGGATTGTTAATTACTGAGATGGCGGCAGTGTTATCAATTAAAATAGGAGTAAGTAAGAAATTCAGACCATAGTCGCGCAATTGTTGCTGAATCCACAAAACCTGAGAGCAGCAGTTGGATGCTGCCATGTATTCAGCTTCGCATGTTGAAATTGCAACTGATGTCTGTTTCTTGCACTGCCAGGAAACTAATCTTCCTCCAAGAAACTGACAGCCTCCTGTTGTTGACTTCCGACTCTGATTACAGCCACCATAATCAGAATCTGTATACGCCACCAGTTCAACGTCTCCTCCCTTTGGGTACCACAACCCTAGTTTCGGCTTGCCCTTAAGATACCGCAAAATCCTCTTCACACCTTTCATGTGAGATTCCTTTGGGTTTGCCTGAAAACGAGCACAAAGACAAACAGAAAACATTATATCGGGCCTAGAAGCAATTAAATACATTAATGAACCTATTATCGCCCGATACAGAGTAGGGTCCACATCTGCGTCACCATCTGATTCAGCGCCCAACTTGTGATTGACGCAGATTGGGGTGTCATATGGAGAACTGTCCTCCATCTTGAATCTCTTCAGCACATCATGAACATACTTTGTTTGATGAATGAACATCCCATCCTTCTTCTGATCAACCTGCAATCCTAGAAAGAAGGTTAGTTCACCCATAGCACTCATCTCGAATCGTTTCTTCATGACAGCCTCAAAATCCTGACACATGGATACTCTTGATGCAGCAAAAATGATATCATCCACGTAGACTTGAACCAGTAAGAAGTCACATCCTTCTCTCTTCACAAACAGCGTACTGTCAATCAATCCCCTTTCAAAACCATTTTCCAGCAAGTAGTCCGATAACGTTGAATACCAGGCACGAGGTGCCTGATGTAACCCATATAACGCCTTGCTCAACCTGTATACGTGATCCGGAAAGTCTGGGTCAGGAAAACCCGGAGGTTGCTCAACAAACACAACCTCATCAACTTTCCCGTTAAGAAACGCGCTCTTCACATCCAACTGAAACACCTTCATCTTTTTAGATGCAGCAAACGCCAAAAACAATCGAATCGCTTCTAACCGGGCAACAGGAGCGAAAACCTCATTGTAGTCAATACCCTCTTGTTGATTAAAACCTTTAACAACCAGCCTCGCCTTATTTCTTACGATAATCCCCTTTTCATCCCTCTTACACTTGAACACCCATTTCGTGCCTATAGCATGCACATTTCTTGGTTTTTCAACCAAGGTCCAAACTTCCATTTTCTCGAACTGAGCCAATTCTTCTTGCATGGCTTCGACCCACGAGCTGTCCTTTAAAGCCATTTGATAATTCTTTGGTTCAATTTGGCTTATAAAGCAGGAGTACAAACATTCATTCATTATACCCGTTTCTTTTATGCTTGTATAAACACAGGTGTGCTCATTCAAGCTACTTCTGGTTTGTACACCAGAGGACACATCACCTATAACATTCTCCAATGGGTGATCTTTGTGAATTCTCGTGGTCGGAACAGCACCGACATGCAAATTGTCTTCCAAGTTTGAAGAGATCTCATCTATGGTAGTTTCAGGCTGAGAGTGAAAAGGATTAATAAACTCATCTTCAGTTGAGGCCGCAGGAGTATCGATAGGATTTGATGTGGAAGGCTGAGATTTTTCTGTCATCTGATGTTGCACTACCTCCTCTTCCTCATCAAAAATCATCTTCGTCACTGCTCTTTCGTCTTCTTCAGAAATTTCCAAAGTAGGTACGTTAAACGACTTAAAAAGTTTAACATAGTCAAACAGCTCAGCAGGTCCATTGCTTGGTTTTGGCGGTTGGTAACTAGTAATGTCAGTGTTACAAACCACCTCCACCTTGCAAGTTGTCGTATTGAAGACCCGTCTGTTGGGAGTCCCAACAACATAACCGACTAGGATTCCCTCATCGGCTACTTCACCAAATTTCGAGTTAGTCTTCAAAATCGAACAAGGAGACCCAAAAGGTTCAAGACCGCACAAGTTGGGCTTCCTTCCGTGCATAAGCTCGTAACAAGTTTTTCCAAGTCTCTTAACGGTTAACACCCGATTCAGAACATAGCAGGCTGTAGCAACTGCTTCAGCCCAGAACATCACAGGAAGCTTTGAGTCTGCCAGCATAGTTCTGGCTCCTTCAATCAACGTTCGGTTCTTCCTTTCAGCTACTCCGTTCTGTTGTGGAGTATACGGAGCGCTGTATTGATGCTCAATACCCTTCTGAAGACAAAAGATTTCCATCTCAAAGTTCTTGAACTCTGTCCCATTGTCGCTTCTGATGAATTTAACTGATTTACTCATGACTTTCTCGACTTTTGTAATTAGATTCTTCACCATCTGAGTCGTCTCGTCTTTCGTTTTCAGAAAATATACCCACGAGTATCGTGAGTAGTCATCAGTTATCACCAAGCAGTAAGAAGTACCACCTAGACTTTGTACATTCACCGGACCAAAGAGATCCATATGAAGTAGTTCTAGAGTACCAGCAATTGAGTTGATCGTCTTGGTGAGATGGCTTTTCTTGTGTTGTTTTCCCTTCTTGCACGCTATGCATTTATCTTCAAAGTTAAAACTCTTTAAGGGAACGCCCATCACAAGCCCATTTTTGACAATGAAGTTCATCTTACGAAGATGAATATGTCCCATTCTCCTGTGCCATAATTCTGATTCAGATTCGCTTGCCTTTGTCATTAAACAGGATTCTCCGGTGGCCATTTCAGTAGACCTCATATCCATCACGTATGTATTCGTTTCACGTGGAGCTTTCATTACTATCCATTCTTCTGGTATATGAAAACCAGGCTTCAATACAATCGCTTCATTCTTAGTGAAATGGACAGTGTATTCTTTATCACAGATCTGCGACACACTCAGCAGATTGTGCTTTAATTCCTCCACAAAATTTACGTTTTCAAGTGTCATTCTCCCATTCGACACAGTTCCTCTACCGGTAATCCTTCCTCCGCTTTCACCAGCAAAACTAACTCTAGCTCCCTGAACAGGTTTTAAGTCTTGCAACAAGTGTTTGTTGCCTGTCATGTGCCTGGAACAGCCGCTATCTACAATCCAAAGATTGTTTGCAGCCCTGTTCAACTGTTCCTGCACAATAAAACAAAGAGTTAGAATCTTGGGACCCAAGACCAATTGGTCTTGGATCGATACGTCCCGTACCCTGGCTTTCTCAAGTTAGAGACTCGATAATTTCTGTAAGTCCTGTTAGGGTATCTCCTTGCAGATTGGGTGTAATGCCTTCCAAACCTTTGAGAATTGAAAGTGTTATATCTTGAGGTTTGGTTGTAAAAATGAGGTTGGTCTTTATGAAAACTTGAATTCGTTATATTTTGGCATTTTTTAAAGTTTTCATTTTTAGCAGGAACAAAATGACGCTTATTCTCATTTTTATTTGTCTTTACATCTCTAAATCTCGGTTTCAAAGGGCAATCTGCAACTAGATGTCCTAACTTGTTACATCTAAAGCAACATCGACTCTCCATTTTCTTGTCAAATGTTGGTTTGGATGTAGAGGCAGCGTTACCAGCCGTTCGTCTCACATAAGGTGGGACGTACGGATTGAGTGGAGAACTCTTTTTAGAAACTTCATTTTTATCTCCATCGGTGGGTAAACCTACCTTTTCTTTTGTCTGACCAGATTCGGACAACTTATCCGAATCTGATGAGACTGGACTTGAAACAGAAATATTCACACTAGAAACAGGCGAACTTGTTTCGCCACAGTTAACACTTGATTCAACACTTGTAATCTTGTTAGGAGTTGTCTGAGAAACCTCGAAATCAACAGATTTCTGAACACTTGGATTATAAGTATAGTTGTGGTTAAAGGGTGGTGGAACTTCATTATATCCGATTCCTCCCCTCTTTGCAGAGGTACCTGGATCACTCACGAGGTGATCAAGGATGGCCGAGGAATTCCTGAACTGCTCAAGTTTGCGGTTCAGTTCCACCACCTTTACCTGGTGGTCAGCAATCTGTTTATCCCGATCAGCAATCACTTTAGTTTTTTCCTCCAAAACTTCATAACTAAGATCAATTATTTCAATTTTCTCAGCAAGTTTAATTTTTAAGCTTTGAACGTCTTTTTCACATGCTTTTATTTTAATTTTATAACTCGTTTCTCTTGCTTTCGTAAAATGGTGATCTTCTTTAATAGTTTTGAAGTCAGCATCTAAATGGACATACTGATCAGTTATTGTTTTAAGTTGCTCAGACAAATTCTCACAACTAGTACAAATAGTTTTAGGACTTACCTCGGAGCGATTATCTTTGTCATTTGCCATGAAAGCGGTTTCTTCTTCATTTGCTTTCTCAATTTCTTCAACCTTCTCACATTCTTCAGCTTCAGACTCAGCCATGTTTGCTTGCTCACCAGAACCACTTGAGCGTTGATTCCAGTTGTACTCTCCTGCCTCTCTGGTCAACATGGCATTTATCTCTCTGTTAACTCCTGAGTGTTGTGTAGGTCGACCTTGTCCTCGTTCAACCCTCTCATTTCTGCATTCCTTGGCAAAGTGCCCGTACTGTTGACAATTATAGCACCTTACTTTGGACTTGTCGAACCCGGGCCGACCACCAACAAACTTTCTCCCCGTCTTATTCATGAAACGCTTGACTCTCCTCACTATCATGGCCATTTGCCATTGCAAATCCATCTCCTCCAGATCATCAGCATCGATCTGGTCATAATCCTCATCCAGAACAGCAGGGTCCACAATCTTCCCCTGGATGTAGTTTTCATAGGAAGCAATAAATGATGCATAGACTGCAAACTGCTCTTCAGCAGATTTTACACTCATAGGCATCTTGGAATAACTATTGCTAGATGCATTTGCAGAAAAACTACTTGTGGATGCCTGAGGCTTTGAAGTACTAGATCCTCCAGCAACGAAACATACATCACCATTCGTGTTTACAGAAACTTTTCCTTCATGAGACGAGTCAGAGCCTGACTCCCCTTTAGAGTAATAAGCAGCAGATTCAGGCCTTGAACTTGAGCCTGAGTTGACCTTTGCACCATACATACCAGGGTCTTGTATCTGATCTGTAGGTGTTTCTTTTCGAACCATATTAAGCTCATAAGTTCTGAGCTTGTTCACTGCCGTTTCAAGATCATAATTAGGAAAGTCTTTGTCTTCCCTCATAAGAACGGTGTACATTTCCCACTTCGGTGGAAGAGCATCGAGAAGTTTTTCAACGATCTCTTCTTCTCGGTAAGCAATCGAATAATTGCTAAGCTCTGTCATTAGATGATAGTATCTGGTGATAATATCATCCAGCGATTCGTTCTTCAAAAATTTGAAGACGGAGAACTGGGTCTTCAAAAGTTTTACCTTCGATGCACGGATACCCACATTCCCCTCGAATCTATTTTCAAGAGCATCCCAAAGCTCTCTTGCAGAAGTGTATTTTCGGAACGTATGGAGAACTTCTTGAGGAAGTGCCATTGTTATCGCAGCATGTGCCTTGCTTTCGGCCTCGTACATTTTCTTTTCTTCGTCCTCCATTTTGCTGTACTTCTTAACTACGTCACGGCCTTCGTATTGCATAGTAGGAGGGATATATCCATCCTGGATGCACACCCACATTTTGGCATCCTGGTATTTGATGTATTGGATGAATCTATCCTTCCATGCCACGAAGTCAGTTCCTTTCATAAGCCTCGGGGCCTTAGTGGCAGACCCCGCTTCTACTTCCATCTTGACCAAATCGGAGATGTTGATCGACGACATCCTTGCAAAAACCTGAAAAACCTGGAAAAAACAAAAAAAATATTAAAACAGCTCAGTTGGCGAAGTTAAGAATAACTTCGCTTGAAGGTTAACTTCGCTGAAAGAGAACTTCGCTGAGATCTTAAATTCGCTTGATTTGGGCGAAGTTAAGAATAACTTCGCTTAGCTCTGGCGAACTTATGAGTTGAGCGAACTTGGGTTTGAAGCGAAGTTGCGGATAACTTCGCTAAGGCGAACTTATGAAGTGAGCGAAGTTGTAGTTAACTTCGCTAATCCTTATATCTTCGCCAAAAACCCTAATCCCAGCGACGGCAACTTCGCCTGAAGAATGGTAACTTCGCCCGATGAACGGTAACTTCGCCCGATGAACAGGGAAGTTTGTTCAGATCTGTTTTCGTCAATCCAGCAGCTCCCGATCAATGCAAAGGCTTGAAAATGACTGTCAAGCACTAGCAAAACTCAATCCCAACAAAAACACGTCCCGCGAATAGGTCAAACGAGACGTTTTCTACACCCGCGTGAAATCCCGAACCTCACAATCGAGCCGATTGGCTCTGATACCAATTGTAGGTTCCTGGACGGATCGTACACGGGATGTCTCTAACAACGCAGGTGCGGAATCCCTGCGTAGGTAGATACGAGTGTAGAGTATGTAGAGATCGAACACACAAGCAATAAACCAACCACGTTATATTGATAACAAACACGTGACCCGAGGTCACCGTTACAGACTATGACACGTAACTCGGTTACTGAAAACTGAAACGAAAACCCTAAACGAACAACCCAAACTGTTTCGTCTGAAACAGTATATAAACACGACAACTTCGCCACAGGCGAAGTTGTCAATAACTTCGCTGATTCAACAAGTTCGCCATAGCGAACTTGTTGACAACTTCGCGCATTACAAAACAAACATAAACAAAACATAATTACATTACAGACTCGATTACAAATGCTAGACTATGAACTACTGACATACATGTACCAACAGACTCCCCTTGGCAGTAGCTTCATATCTTGATCTTCAAATCTTGAGTCTTGTAATCTTTACCTCTACGCGTGCGCCCCTTCTCTCACACATACCGACACTACCCTTTGATATTTCCTAGCTTGATCCTTCCAAGCAGGAATGTAGAAGATCTTCTTCTCGTTGAGCACTTTCAAATCATCCTTCGATAGATTAACAAGATGCATCGGGTCGTACACCCGAAGTACTTCTTGTTCATCCTCATCTTCCATTACCGCCTCAGCTGTCTCACAATCCACGTACCACCATTTTAAATCTTTTAGGACGTTCTTGGGCATAACTTTCATCGGTACTTCTTTCAAATGACGGACTGGTTTATACTTCATTACCATCCAAGGTTTGCCGTCAGCCCTCATTCCACGATCTTTGTCTTCTATCAACTTTCCTTTTTGAGGCTTTAGGAGTTCAAACTTTTTGTCTTTAATGGCTTCTTTCCAGACGATCTTCCCAATGATTCTTGCCATATCATCATTACTTCTATTGATCAGCCCCAATCTCGCTAAATCTCTCACCTCACATTCTGGTAAGGAATTCAGAGATCTCAACAATCTCTTAAAGTACTGAATGCCGTCGTACCGTTTGATCACAAATAGTTTCAGCTCTTTGTCGTACAACCAGCATATGATTCCTTTCTTTGACTCTGCATAGCCCTTTATATTATAAGTCTTTCTGAACATCGTTGGCACTGCAGGCTTCTTGGTTTTAACAAACCACTGAGCACAGCCTTCTTTCCAGTTCGGCTGCTCCTCCCATACTGTATCTTCTATCACACTCTCATCCCCCAATTCTGATCTCTCAACAGCTGGAATCTCATGTTCCACTGACTCATCTACAATCTCACCTTCTTCTAATACATCTTCCACATTAATCTGTTCTCCAATCCTCTCAATCTCATCCATAGGCAACACGTCATCATCATCCATCAACTCATCGTCCTCCTCCTCATCCAACTCCTTCAACGCATCAATAACGTCTTCAACATCAGCGTCGTCATCCACAACTACAACATCATCACCATCTGCATTTGTAGACTCCCCCTCAGTTGTGGAGGCTCCAAGATCCTGAGAGGTTCTTGGCAGCTCATCACCTGCACCTGAAGGTGCATTGGGATCATCGTCATGATCTTCTCGTCTTTTCGTTCTCAACTCATCGCCCCTACACGTCTTTTCCCCCTGAGATGCCAAGTAATCCTTGAAGGCATCTATTATTCGTCCATGTTCTACCAGGAGGGCAGCTTGTAGTCGATTGGATTCCACTAGGCGATCAATAGTATTGATAACAAACACGTGACCCGAGGTCACCGTTACAGACTATGACACGTAACTCGGTTACTGAAAACTGAAACGAAAACCCTAAACGAACAACCCAAACTGTTTCGTCTGAAACAGTATATAAACACGACAACTTCGCCACAGGCGAAGTTGTCAATAACTTCGCTGATTCAACAAGTTCGCCATAGCGAACTTGTTGACAACTTCGCGCATTACAAAACAAACATAAACAAAACATAATTACATTACAGACTCGATTACAAATGCTAGACTATGAACTACTGACATACATGTACCAACATAGTGGCTACACACTCATGAAGCGGTTGCCAACTCCAATATAAGTCATATCAATGAAGGCAAAAATGTCAGAAAAAAAATATTCTCTCGTTTAGAGGGAGCTCCTGTTTAGAGGGAGTCGGATAATTAAATATCGTAAAATTTTGAGAAATTGATCGATAGCTTTAGTGAAAAAGTCAGCAAAGCTGTTGTCAGATGGACTATCCCAAGCATGCATTATCACATTGTATAACAAAGTTGATGAGATGCAAACCGAAACCCAGTAGTTGATGTTGGGTCCATCACTTGAGAGTAGTAGTTGAACGATGTGAGTTTGAGAAATGCTCGACAAGTTATGGTTGATCCATTGAACAAGTTTGGTGTTGTTGAAGCACAATATATGAAACATTTCCCATTTTCTGAAGTTTGTCCTCCCATGTTGCTTAAGAAAGACTCGAATCCGTCATTGAATGGTTTAGCATC
>NW_027500215.1:0-84510 GCF_021521415.1 Bidens hawaiensis
AGGATTACGTGATCCCTAGTATACAAGATAGAAAATAAAAGCAACTTAGACCGATTACACATGTGTCTTGATCCAAACATAATATGTCTAGTTTATCAATCAAGGCTACGTGGCCGCAGACTAGTAATCATAATAAAGTTCTCCTATGGGCATCGGTTCCAGAGGAACCGTAATTGTGTGTGTACAAATCCCGGAAATAAGAGCCATTTCCGCTAAGCTTGTACATAAAACTATTTTGTTAGTCAAAGAATTAACAAATGTTTTTAAAGTCAACGATTCACCAGCATATCACTAACGTATTTTTCCCCACGTTTCAGGGAAAAAGATTAGCGCATGTTGCAAGAAATTATAGTCATTCATGGGGTTAGATGCTCGCAAGATAAAGATGACTCAGTTTTTAATTATTAAAATTTTGCAAACAAGATTGAATAAGGTTTATAAATTAAACACTCGGGTAATTATTATCCGAGAAGCTTTCCAATTAAATTAATTATTTTTTTATAAATAAGGTTTTAATATTTTATAAACAAAGTCTTCCGCAAAATAACCTGCAACTATAATATATTTACAAAATAGGTACCAAACTATTGGTCACACGCCTAGACCCTAAGTCGGGGTGTGACAAATGTCGTTTTACTTTAATTGGATGGAAGGATTACGTGATGAACAATGAATTATGTTTTGGCTAGTATTTAATTCTCCGTGTTATTATAAGAACGATGTTGTTTTTGTAGTTGTTAAAATACACTATGGTTGACTTTTTATTATTATTATTATTATTATTATTATTATTATTATTATTTTAATTATTATTTCTTTACATAGTAAATATTCTAAGCCTACGTGCATGCACATAATATAAAATAAATATGAGTTTCGTTACTTTATAAACATAGTTATAATTGAAATTAAATAAATATTATTTGTATTATTATCTCTCGGTTATCGTTAGGTACATGCCATTTATTTTTTTTGTATAAGAATAATTTGATTCCTTCACAACGTCACAAACAATTGACTTTTGATCAAATTTCTTTGATATTTATAGCAATCTTAGAAAGCATACACTTTAGCTAATTAATTTCAAATACAAAATTAAAAAACAATCATGATTTTTTTATATATCTGAACATGGCACGATTAAATCAAATTCATTGTAATTCATCCGACTTATATTTGAAGTTAGTGTATAAGACCATAAAAATGCTTCTGTTAATGTTTTGACGCGTATATTTCTTTATATCTCTATGACACTTTTAGGGGTTGTTTAGCAAATGTTGAGTCATTAAGTGCTGAACTAGTAGAAGGTATAAATGGTTAAAAGAGTTTGTGCCAGTAAGAACTGAACAACTTAAAGCTTGTTTGGTTGGACATCTGAATAACTGTGCAAAATGATTATCTTACCCCTCTGAACTGTTTTGTGTAACTGTTTTGTAAAAACTTTGAATGATATATTTATAAAAAGAATTGATCATGAACTAGCGTGGAGCCCTTTAATGATCATATTTTATAATAGCATTCCAAATATGTTTATGGGTTAAAAGTGATCTAATTGAACTAATAGCTTAGGAGTGTTGCAAGATGGAAGTTAAGTTGCAGGATGAAAATGGTCTAATTAAACTAAAAAAACCAATACTAACAGTTTGACTACGTTTTGACCTTAAAGGCAAAATAAGAAAAACCGTGAAATCAACCGGAACCAAACCGTTATTAATGGTTTGGTTTGGAATTTCAACGGCTTGGTTTCAGCTTTTGATAATCCAAAACCATTACTAACGGTTTGACCTTATATCCGTCAAAACCGGACCACAAACACCCCTATCCAAAACTCATTCTCGACGTATTGCAATATGTGTTTTTAGACAATCCATTTTTGTATCACCATTGAAGACCAAATCTCTAGAGTTGAGCCCTAATTTTAACAATTATGACTAATACTATCAAGTTAATGACTACCATGTTAAAAAATATAAACACACAAACACCATAGCAGATGGAAAAACAAAGAACGAACCAGACGTTTCATGAATTTCGGAAATAAAATTCGTATCCGTTGCTAATGGAGAAGACAAAACTACCTTGAGGATTGGGAGGGATCACACATGAGAAAGGAACGTTGACTAGGAAGCAAGAACAGTGTCGATTGGGAGAGATCAAGATGAGAAAGGAACGTCACATTATTTAGGGGTTATTTGGGTCATATTTCTCATTCAGACTCCATTTTCCTCTAACCGAAGCAGAGTTTCAAAGTTTCATTCAGATGCAGTTTTTAAAGTAGCCAAACGCTCTTATGTCTTAGCGATTCAGATGTCAAAATCTGAATGATACCATTAAGTGATAAACAAACACCCCCTTAATTAAAACATAACTAGCTCATGTATTTGCCGTTCCAAAATAAGAAAAAAAAACACGTAATTAGTTCATGTATTTTTTAACACCATCGTAGTGATCCTACCTTGATAGCATGATCAGCAACGCGCCGTGCCACACACGATCTTTTCGATATATAATTTTAGTGGACACTTATTATGAACTTTTTTTAACGTTTTCTTATATAATTTTAGTTTTTTTAGCTTGATATTAATAAATTTTATTAATTCAATGTATCAAACCTATATATATTTTGGAAAGACAACTTTCTTTTGTGCTTAGACCACTGCATTATCTAATTTGAAGAGTCTCATTGTCCAACTATGGTCAGACTATTTTATCTTAATCGGGTTAATGTTGGCTCCAGCGTTTGGCTTAAACCCCATAAAACCATGTTACCCGACTGCCACTTCATAGTCGTATCACCACTAGAAAAGAACTTTCTGACGTAACATAGGGTGAAACTAAAACCCAGTAAGCTCGAAATTCAAATATAAACTACAAGTCCATATATAATTTGAATGAAATGTGTGTATCAAAACTAAATGGCTATGAAGAATTTAATTTTCAAATATGTAAACTACAAGTCTATATATAAATTGAATACAAAGGACTATATATTACATTAAACTATTAATGAATAAAGTAAAAATGTCTAGTGTTCCCACTGAAAGCTCTTCTTTCTTTTTTAGTCATTTGAATATTGGCATATGGCATCCGTCGAGTTAATTTAATAATTAAGGCTACTAGGCTGGTTGGATAAAAAGCTATCAATTTTATATTAAATAAAAATAAAGCAATATGTTTGATAAATATTTTTTGAATGACGGCATTGTATTAACGAAGACTAGCAATTACGAGTCCCCAACAAGCAAAAACAAATAACTTACTTGTTGAGTATATCAAATTTACATTAATTATTATCTTCTTCGATCTTAAGACCATCCACAAAAAAAAAACTTTGTTTTTTGTTTTTTTATGTTCTTCGTTGTTTTGACTAAAAATTAACTAGTGTAATTCCGTGATTAAATTCGTTATGTGAGGTCATATGCTTGTAACAAATATGATAATCAATATAAAAGTGACACAAGTAGTTACAAGGAAAGCCCTTGATCAATTTAAGATATCCAACATAAAAAAATGAATGGCGACAAATCGCCAGCCTGTCTTAAAAATATTATTAAGTGAAAACGAAATACAACTCGAGAGTAAAAGAAGAGTAGAAGACCACAGCCATGATTACGGAACGAGTGTATTTCAAGTGTGTGAATTGAACTTAACCATCATTTGTTGTCTCATTATATAACAAATTGAAAGTAACTAATATCCCGAAATATCCGGATATTTGGGTAAGCTTTAACAATGTTTAGTGATTAAAATAAAGACAAATAATTGGGTTTTGGGTTGAGTAAATAATAATAAAAAAGCTTACAGGGACAAAAGGGGAATTAGTAGGATTATGAATGGTTTTGCTATTTAAAAGGTGGCAGCGGCGTAGCTTGTTGCGTGTTTGCCGGTCATTTTGTTGTAAACGTTTTCTATAAATGGATAAAAAACTGAAAATCAATATATATATATATATAAATATATATAATAAACAAAACTTTCTTATTGCCACATGTTATCACCATATTAATTCTTACAAAATTTTCTCTCCTCACTCTCATATTAAATACATTTATCTTTATTATTAATAATTTTTTATTTTAAATTTTCCTTCCTCTCTCTTATATTAAATACATTTTTTTTTTCTTTTTAATCATTCAAACTCTTAAAAGACAAATTAACTATGAAAGTATTCCCGGTGTTTATATTAATTCAAACGACTGGTTTTTTAACCGGTTAAAGAATCAAACATGGTTCAAGACTTCAAGTCAAAACAATTTATTATTAGAATGGGTTTCGATCCACGGGTTGATTTTAAAAAGTAGTCATTTACAAGATTTTTTTAATTTGTTATTTAATCAACCCATCATTTATGTTAAGTTCATCATCTTAAAAATCCACAAAAATATTAACACTATACTACATGTTTTGGTTTTTCACGCGATAAAGACAACTTCTTACCTTTGGAATTACAAATGTTAAACGTTAGCACACTGTTAATCAGATGATGAATTGACTTTGTATATCATCCCACCGCTGCGACATGCCATCTCTGCCCGTAAGGTTTCGAATGAGGTCGTCACACTTTACGTTTTGGCGAAAGGCTGCCCGCAGCAATTCTTCACTTACGCCACCGATGTTCAAGCCTTATATTCTTCATATGGTATCTATCAGACATAAAATGATACGTTACAAGAAAGTATTAGTTTCTTTACTTTTTAAATAACCTCAAAATATAAGGTTGTTAATGTTGGGTTCCAGTGGTGATCAGTCAACGGTTTAACAATTAAACCCGGTTTAATTAATTAGTTTTATAATTATTAATCACATTAATATATGAATACGCAGCGGAATATAAAAACGAGTAATCACCATTTAACGGAATCGTACAGGATCCGGTTACATACGATACGAGTACGAGTAATAATATACGATATATTGTTAACTACCGATGAGATAAATAATACCTCGGTTAATGATTAACCGGTTGAGACACCGAGGTTCAACGAATGATGCTAGGTGACGAACCGAACACGGTGACGGTTGGTAGTGATGGCGCGTTGGCGACAGGTGACGCGAACACGGCTCCAATACCAAATCAGCGGCGATGGCAATAGCACGATAACGATAGCGGTGGTCGGTTACAATGTCGATTGGCAGTTGCGGCTGGACTCTTTTGGCTTGCGGCTGAATTCCTTAAAACCCTATTCACCCTTTTCACGTGATATGTATATTTATATACATACTCCAACTAACTTGGAGTATTATCCAAGTAAACAAAAGGAATTAATATTAATATAATATTAATAATATTATTATTTATAAATAATAAATTCTAACCGGGCCCAAAGTCTAACTCGTTCCAACACTCGTTTAAAGTCCGAACCACTATATCATCTATAACGATTATAAATAATAATTTCGTCATATTAAATTCGTCATTTACCGATCAAACAATTTGAACGGATTTTAGTTCGTTGCCCAAGGTGTAACTCTCACGTGTCACAACCCAGTCGGCCACGTTGACTTACCCGAACCGGTTCATAATTCCAACAGTCTCCCACTTGGACGGATTCGGTTAAGTTTCTCAACGCTGACAACCAGCGGTGCTCTAGCTACACATGGTTGCCCCCAACAGGTTATGACATTTTAAATTCATTAACCAAAGGATCTTGGAATACACTATTGCAAGATAATGAAAATATAGTAATCGTTGTCATCTATCCTTTCCGTATAAGACACCAGTTGAACAATGAGACATGGATCAGATCAATCTCATATGGCGTTCAACCATTATCGTTTTCGTTCTCGAGTCAAAGTGGTCTAATCAAACACACAGTAAGTTTGGGTGAGGCCTCACACTTCACCAGTTTGAATCAACGAAGGCGCCAAGATGTCTAACTGTTACATATCATGTAAGAGTACAGAATCTCATCTTGATTACATACAACTCCAACTGAACTTCAGAATACTCCCAACCAATGCCTTTATGACTGGCAGTTACGCGACAGCGTTTGACACTGATCAAAGAATACCTTTAGTAAGCGAAAGTTCTAATATGTATCTCAGGTCTAAGGATACTAAATGAGCATACCAATATCAAATGCATCTTATGACTAAAATCCATGAAGACGATTTGATGCGAGTTACATCCAACGTCTTTCATAATGAGGTCTGTGAGTTTGGAAGTCAACCCTTTGAGTCCAAAGTCAGAATAGTCTTAATTCAGAATCGCTCCCACGAGTCTGACCGACTACAGATAATTTAGAATACAATATTCATGGATTAAAAGTATTAAATTGAACACAGTTATAATATTCAATGTTTGCATTTAACCATTAAATCAAAAGTGAACTCAAAAGTATAATTGTTTAAATGTTCATACATCCAAATACTAAATCAAAACAAATTACTAGCTAATCTAAGACCGATAGCATCCCTGTGTTGGTCATGCTTCTCCTGAGTCATCGGCTTAGTGAACGGGTCTGCTAGGTTTTGATCTGTGTCTACTTTTCTTATTGTGATGTCACCTCGTTCCAGTATCTCCCGTATGAGGTGGAACTTCCTTAGAATGTGCTTGGCTCTGTGATGAGATCTGGGCTCTTTTGCCTGAGCATTAGCACCTGTGTTATCACAGAACACCTCGATTGGTTTGCGAATACTCGGAACCACATCGAGATTGGTGATGAACTTCTTCATCCAAGCAGCCTCTTTAGCAGCATCCGATGCAGCTATATATTCGGATTCGGTGGTAGAATCCGCCACTACACTCTACTTGGAGCTCTTCCAATAAATAGCTCATCCATTGAGAGTGAAAACAAAACCTGACTGTAAGCGAGAATCATCTCGGTCAGTCTGGAAGCTAGCATCAGTGTAACACCTTACAGTGAGCTCCTCTTCCACTCCCCCAAACACCAAGAACATATCTTTGGTCCTATTCAAGTACCTTAGAATATTCTTTACAGTTGTCCAATGGGCCATGCCAGGACTCTGTTGAAAACGACTGGTCATGCTCAAGGCATACGAGACGTCAGGTCTAGTACATAACATAGCATACATGATAGAGCCAACGGCAGAGAGCATATGGAATTGCTTGCATATGCTTAGATTCAATGTCCGTTGCCGGAGATTGGGATTTACTCAACACGGCTCCTTTAGTCATTGGAACAGCTCCTTTCTTGGAGTTTTCCATTGAGAAGCGTGCCATTACTTTGTCTATGTAAGTACTTTGACTTAGCCCTAGAATCCGCTTAGATCTATCTCTATAGATCTTTATTCCCAGAATATAAGCGGCTTCTCCAAGATCTTTCATTGCAAAACAAGATTCCAACCAGTGCTTAACTTCCTTAAGCATAGGAATGTTATTTCCAATGATCAGGTGATCATCCACATACAATATGAGGAATGATATAGTGCTCCCACTAGCCTTTCTGTAAACACAAGGCTCATCTTCATTTTTGACAAAACCAAACTCTTTGATTTTCTCATCAAAGTGAAGATTCCAGCTTCGAGATGCTTGCTTGAGTCCATAAATGGACTTATTTAATTTGCAAACCCTATTAGGATATTTAGGATCAACAAAACCTTCAAGCTGAACCATATAAACATCTTCAGAAAGATGTCCATTAAGAAAAGCGGTTTTGACATCCATTTGCCATATCTCGTAATCATAGTACGCGGCTATGGCAAGTAATATCCTTATTGACTTAGTCATAGCAACGGGCGAGAAGGTTTCATCATAGTTAACACCTTGAGTTTGAGTAAAACCTTTCGCGACTAGCCGTGCCTTATAGGTTTGTACATTTCCATGCATGTCGGTTTTTCTCTTGAAAATCCATTTGCTCCCTGCTGCCCGACTATCGGGGGGTAGCTCAACCAAGTTCCAAACTTGGTTATCCTGCATGGATTGCATCTCGGCGTTCATGGCATCTTGCCGTTTCTCGGATTCCGGATCCAAGATAGCAGATTTGTAGTTAGTAGGCTCTTCACCAGACTCGACTACTAATAAGACTTCGGGACCATCTAGATGCCATAAGTATCTAGAATTTGGTACGGGAGTCCTACTACTTTTGCGAACGCTCGTGTTCACGTCTAATGTGTTAGAAACAACAACTTGTTGATCAGACGCTCCAACTTCCTCAGTGGTTGTTTATGGTTCTTGAATTTCTTCAAGATCGACAATGTTATCTCCAGTTCCTCGATCGAGAAAATTCTCCTCAAGGAAGTGGCCTTTCCTCTTGATAGAAATCGTATTTGTATCAGGATGAAAGAAGTAATAACCGCTTTGGTTATAGTATCCGACGAAAACAACTTTTACGCCGTGGGGATCAAGTTTGTCATCAGACTCGCTTGAGATGTAAGCATCACATCCCCATACTCTAAGGTAAGACAATTTGGGCTTCTTTCCCTTGTGCCATATCTCATATGGGGTTTTGTCTATCTTCTTAGTTGGAGCTACATTGACAATGCGGGCGGCGGTCATAAGGGCGTAACCCCAAAAGGAGTGAGGCAAGTTAGTTCTACACATCATCGATCGAACCATGTTTAGCAAAGTTCGATTTCTCCTCTCGCTCACGCCATTATGTTGGGGTGTGCTAGGTGGAGTGAGCTGTGAAACAATTCCATGCTCTTTTAGATGAGTGATGAACTCTGAGCTGAGATATTCTCCACCTCGATCTGATCGAAGCATTTTAATGGTTTTACCAAGTTGATTTTCCACTTCGTTTTGAAACTCTTTGAACCTTTCAAAAGTTTCGTGCTTATGTTTCATAAGATACACATAAGCGTATCGACTATAATCGTCGATAAAGGAAACGAAGTATCTTTCATGGTTTCTAGTCATGGTTCTGAAAGGTCCACATACATCAGAATGTATGAGTCCTAACAGATCACTTGCTCGTTCACTTTTATGAGTGAAGGAGTCTTTGGCGAGTTTGCCAGCTAAGCAAGATTCGCAATCATCAAACGAGTCCGGTCCTGTGGATTCAATAATCCTTTTGGATTGGAGTCTTTTAACTCTTGCCTTGCTTATGTGGCCAAGTCGGCAATGCTATAGAAAAGTATCATTGATGCTAGTCTTGATACGTTTTGAAAGATGATATACGTTATTATCTGGTTGAACATCAATCTCATAAATACCATTTCGAGGTTTAGCCTCAAAATAAAAGATATCATTTAAGTAAGCAGAAATAGCCATGCCATTAAAAACGTACTTAAAACCTTGTTCAAGCAACAATGAAAATGAAATGATGTTTCTGGTCAAACCAGGAGCATACAAACAATTATTCAAAAGAAAAACTAGGCCAGATGGACAAGTAAAATGAAAAACTCCAGTTGCCAGAACTGGTACTCTCTTCCCATCTCCAACGATGAGTTCCATGCTGCCTTTATTCAGTTTCTTCCACTTCTCAGGCTCCTGCAAGACATTAACAATGTGGAAACCACATCCGGTATCAAATACCCATGTGTTGCTAGAGACAGTGAAAAGTTCAATAACATATATGGAAATACCTCGAGAAGTGCCTTCACCATTGGCCTTCTTCTTTGCTATCTCAGCTAGATGCTCGGGGCAGTTACGCATCCAGTACCCCATCTTGTTGCACTTGTAGCACTCGCGCTCCTTAGGAGGCGACAGTGGTGCCTTTGCAACTTTCTTGTTAGTGTTGGTGGCAGATTTGGCAGCAACAGTAACTTTCTTCTTGCCTTTTCCCTTATAACCCTGATTCTTGGGTTTAGGTTTCTTTACACCAGCAGATCGGATCATCAGAACTTGATTGGTCCTAAAAGGAATGTTCATCTCAGCCGTTTTGAGCATGTTGTGCAGCTCCGGCACTGTCTTACCCAACCATTCATGTTGAAATTCATTACGAACTGGTCGTAAGGGCTGGGGAGAGAGTTGAGAATGAAATCAGCTGCCATCTCATCGGGAAGGGGATAATTAAGTTTCTTAAGCTGATCGATGTGCCCCTTCATCTTAAGAAGATGAGCACTGACGGGAGACCCTTCTGACATCTTGCAACTAATGAGTTGTTTCATGGTATCGAACGTTCCTGGCGGGATTGTTTCTGGAACATGCCCTTGAGTTGTTCCAGCATCTCATAGGCACCAAAGTCTTCTAAGCCCTTAGCGACCTCAGAAGTCATGGTGGCTAGCATAATACAGGAGACATCAGCCGAGTCATCCCTATGCTTGTCAAGAGCTTCTCGAGCAGTGGCTGTGTTGTTTTCAGGCTCGGCTGGAACAGGTCCATCAAGAACATACAGGCGCTTTGCCATGGTGAGAACAAGTCTCAAGTTGCGATGACATTCGATGAAGTTGGTACCGTTCAGTTTATCCTTTTCAAGGATAGACTTAAGGGCGTAGGGTGAGTTTTCGTTTGATGACATCTGATTAAAAAACAAAAATAAATTTAATTAGTATTTTTGATGTAGTAGTCCTATTATTAATGACCCAATTACTTTAATGAAACAGGAGTATGAGAATCTGGCTTCCAGTTATTAAAGGCAGCTGTAGCACACAACATTAATAAGTGGTTAGGCAGACTGACAACGATTGTCAATTGTGAATAGAGCACAACTCTCGGTCATGAGGCCTATAGAGACAACGATTGTCTGTATCGATACGTTTAGCCTCATCTTTGCCCACTTTAAGTCTCCAGACAGCTGTAGCATGTAACAGGAGAGTAAAGTAATAGTTGTCCTAGTACAGTGACGTGTGAAAAGGGCCGAATGTGTCAACGAAACGCTTTCACCTTGATGGGATAGGCTAGAAAACAAGTGCGGTGCTTTAGCTCCAAACACTCGAAATTTCGCAGTATGCCTCAAGTGTGACTTGTAGTAGGATTGGCGTAAACTGTTGGTTTTTAAATTGGGATTAATTTTATAATTACCAAATAGAGTAAAAGTCCAGTTTTACTGTATTAACCGGGACAAATAGATGAACCTTTTCATCTCTCAGGACACTCAGTTTTAAATAACCTATTAAAACTAAGTTTGTCGCGATATGACTAACCAATTTTAAGTTAATAGTTAAAGTATTAAGTTATAAGGTTTTGAAAAATCAAATGTAGTTTAATTTTGCAAAAACTCAATTGGTTCATGAAAATATATTTTAATATATTTGGTATTAGGTTGGTGGTATTATAACCTATTATAATCAAGCAAACAACCACAATAGCAAACAAGAATATGTAAATCTTAAATGGCCAAAAGGTGATTGGTCTTGCTAGAGCCTATTAGCAAGACCAATCGGGTCAAGGGGTCACAACACAAAACAACCACATGGATGGACTCCTGGTGCATCCTGTCATCTTTGCTAACTCCCACTGACTTCAAGAACTCCACGAGCTCGTCCTCGGTTTTCCTTCGGGTCTTCTTCATTACAATATTAAAAATACATATAATGAAAAACCAAACCCTAACTATTACAATTTTGAACCATCAAGGTGGCCAAAAACCATAAAATAAAACCAAAAAATAAATACAACTTTGAACCATTCATATGGCCAAAATCAAACAACCAATCACACAAGGTCGGGCCAGATTTACATATTCAATAAAAAAAAATTGAGCAATATATTGGTCAAATAAAATAATTAAAAATTGACCAAACCAAGATTGCTCAAAAACATATCTAGATCAAAAACTTCAACTAGTTTGAAGTTTATGATGTAGATCCGGTGAAAAGACCGGATTCGTCTCGTATGTTGTAACCAAGGCTCTGATACCACTGTTGGGTTCCAGTGGTGACCAGTCAACGGTTTAACAATTAAACCCGGTTTAATTAAATTAGTTTCATAATTATTTATCACATTAATATATGAATACGCAGCGGAATATAAAAACGAGTAATCACCATTTAACAGAACCGTACATGATCCGGTTACATACGATACGAGTACGAGTAATAATATACGATATATTGTTAACTACCGATGAGATAAATAATACCTCGGTTAATGATTAACCGGTTGAGACACCGAGGTTCAACGAACGATGCTAGGTGACGAACCGAACACGGTGACGGTTGGTAGTGATGGCGCGTTGGCGGCATGTGACGCGAACACGGCTCCAATACCAGATCAGCGGCGGTGGCAATAGCACGACAACGATAGCGGTGGTCGGTTACGATGTCGATTGGCAGTTGCGGTTGGACTCTTTTGGCTTACGGCTGAATTCCTTAAGACCCTATTCACCCTTTTCACGTGATATGTATATTTATATACATACTCCAACAAACTTGGAGTATTATCCAAGTAAACAAAAGGAATTAATATTAATATAATATTAATAATATTATTATTTATAAATAATAAATTCTAACCGGGCCCAAAGTTTAACTCGTTCCAACACTCGTTTAAAGTCCGAACCACTATATCATCTATAACGATTATAAATAATAATTTCGTCATATTAAATTCGTCATTTACCGATCAAACAATTTGAGCGGATTTTAGTTCGTTGCCCAAGGTGTAAACTCTCACATGTCACAACCCGGTCGACCACGTTGCCTTACCCGAACCGGTCCATAATTCCAACAGTTAAGTCATAGATTAGTTCTAAAAACTGATGTTGAATTGATGCTGATTAAAATATTAACTAGAAAATTGGTCTATGCAATGAAATTAAACTACATGTGAAAATACAAAATGATAATTGTGCTATAGAAGCCGAAATCATATCCGAAAATAATATTGGAACTCGCAATTTTATTTATTTATTTTTTAAATCCTACACCTTTAGATAAAAGTACTAATGTTAAAAAATGAAATTTTCACTTAATTTTTGTTTGGAATGAAGATTAACAAAATCGAAGGTCAATCATTGTAGATTGTTGGTTTGTTTTTTAAACAATTTGTTTTAACTCATGACCAGTTATTTGTTGCATTATCTAGAGTTAAAATCAGAAACATTGTGAAACTAGTAAGTTTTGAAAAAACAAGTAAATTTACAAATAAAACTACACATATTGTGTATCAAGAAATATTTAAAGATTTATAAATTTTCTATTTCCATATTTTATAGTGTGTAATTTATTTTACCATATAATATATGTTTATATCTGTTGAACAAATTTTTTATATGTCACATTATGTTATTGTTTAAATAAATTTATTTATTCTAGCCCGTGTACTAAACGGGTAGCTAACCTAATATATATATATATATATATATATATATATATATATATATATATATATATATATATATATGAGATTGATTTCTTTTGAGAACCACATTGAGCTTTAAGAACTCGAAAGAACTCAACGTAACAATTTTTTTTTTAGAATTTTTTTACACATGCGTAATACGTAAGTGTAAGTAATGTACAAAAAATTCCCGTAATTTTTTACACTCCGAATCGACTTTTTACACATGTGTAACTAAAGTTTAAACTTGTGTAATTATCAAAAATACATATTCTCTCTCTTATTTCATTTTTTAATCAAATTCAATCTCAGCCACATATCCAAACTCATTTAATTAAATGTATGGTTCAAATAAAATTCTTAAAGTTCTTAAAACTTATCAAGTTTTCAAAATATCCTCCGAAACACACCAAATCCATCAAATAAATATCAAAAACAGTCAAATAAATTGATTCAGTTATGTATATATATTATAGATATATTTGATATTTCAACTCAATCCTCGAAATTCTCTCCACCTATTACTCCATTTCCATCTTCATGTTCAAAAACCCACGTCTTAAATCCCTCTTTGATCAATACCCATATTCACAATATTCATCATCTCAATCTCAATCTCAATCTCAATCTCAATTAGTCAAACCCCTTCACTTCTGTCATGTTTAATCTTCAAAAATGATCGAATCATTTGACTTCTACCCTAAGAAATCTGGGTTTTAATTATTATTAAGCTAATTGCTGTTATTACGCTGCCCCTGTTTCCAATTTCAACTTTTTGGTGTTCAGATTCAAGGAATTGATTCATGGGGATTCAAAAAGACAGGGTGAGATTTAACGTTGGTGGTAAGATCTTCGAAACCACCGCCACAACGCTTGCAAACGCCGGCCGGAATTCGTACTTCGCCGCCATGTTTGACGACAACTGGGACCTGCAGCCCAATCCCGCCAGAGAATACTTCATTGACCGGAACCCAGAATGTTTTTCAATCCTGTTAGATTTATTACGAACAGGCGAGCTTTACATTCCACCACACGTACCGGAAAAACTTGTATACCGAGAAGCCCTGTTTTACGGCCTCACGGACCATGCCCGATCGGCCAAATGGGGACAATTCGATGGAAACCGTCTTCAGCTCTTCAAATCCGTCAACGGGCGGGCGCCCGGTGACGGCACCGCCATCCGGGCCTCACCGGACGGCGGGTGTTGTGTCGCACATGGAAGTATGGTTCATATCTATGATTGGATGCTGGAAGAGCACCCTCCGATTAATCTTGACTATCAGCGGGTTAATGACGCGGGTTGGGTTGACCCGACCGGGCTCGTGATCAGCACGTGCGAGCGGCTGGGGCGTGGGCAGGGCGGGATGGGGTTGTTTAATTCGACAACCCGGGGAATTAAGGTATAAATTTAGCGTGACACATGAAGGCGTGGTTAAGAGCAATACCGCAGGTGCGTTGAATTTTAACGATGGTTATAAGTTGTTTTCCAGTTGTAAAGGGAGAAGTAACGAGTATGGTATCGGTGTTTGGGACCAAAACACGGGTCAGCAAGTTGACTTCTTCTACGAGCCGCCTGGATGGTCGCTTGGAGACGCCGATAAGCTGCAATGGCTAAATGGTTCGAATTGTTTGTTGGTAGCCACATTGTTTCCTAGAAAGGACAATTGTTACATTAGTTTGCTTGACTTTAGGTCAAAGTCAATGGTTTGGTCTTGGTCAGACATGTGGTCTCCGGCGAATAGCGATGACCGGCGGGTCCGGGATGCTATAGCCATGGAAGAAAATAACTCAATATGCGTGGTTAATGAGTTTGAGGATTTAGGGTTTATGGACTTGAGGCGTGAGTCGGGTTCGGTTAGATGGAGCTCAAGGAGCCGGTTAATGAAAGGGAAAATGCCCGATGAGCCGTGTTACCCGAAACTAGCATTGCACGAGGGTCAGTTGTTTTCGTCTATGAACGACTGTATTTCCGTGTTTTGTGGGTCTGATTGGGTTCTAACATCGAGGCTTAGACGAAGTTTTGGTGGCTCGATTTGTGATTTCTCGATCGGAGGCAACCGGCTTTTTGCTTTGCATAATGAAGAAAATGTGTTTGACGTTTCGAAAATTGCATTGTTTGACTGAGTTTCAAATAAAGATAGTTCTAGTAACGGGATCATCGGGCCAAACACGAATAACTATATTTAAAAGGTTATGGTTCCAACAACGATTGACGAAAACATGAGATTAAGGATTTATTAAACTAGACGGGTTGCAGGCAGCTTGCATTTGTCCAACTAATATATGTTTGGGAATTGGGATCATCTATAAAATGGGCCGGTTGGTAGATCCAATTCATGTAAGACAAAAGGGACGATTTTTTTTATAATAAATAACTTCTCTAATGGAACTTCTTTCAAAGGGAAATAGATAATTAAATTTAGAGTATGTTAAATTAGGTTTGACCATCTTATAATAATAATAATAATAATAATAATAATAATAATAATAATAATCTTAGATCAACCAACCCGTCATCAATTCTAATCCAACTCCAATGCGAACGTAAATAAAATACAAATAAAAGATGCAACTCTTACAAATAGAGCCCAACACATTAATAATGTGTAATATTTTATAGATAGGTGGGTTTTAGAGTTTGCTATTCTAGTTCTAGAGATATATCATGTAATGTTATGATCAAATAAAACAGATAAGTACATACATAAACCTTTACGAGCATATAAATACATCTCTAGTTTCATTGATTAATGCTTCAAGAGTTCAAGTTCGTGGTGAATCCCGAATACAGGACAACAAACCCTTTTTCATCAAAATCCTTAATACTTTTCGTTAATACACGCTCCGAAGTGAGTGCCATATCAGCATGGGGTCGTTTTGCGTGAGCATTCCTTCTTGACACATATTGCAAGGACATCACAAGCTGAAAAAAGAAAAAAAAACAGGAGATACACGTAGGAGAGACACTCATTCTTATTCACATCTAAATCATCACATCTACATCTTACATATTGTCTTTAACATGAAACCAAAACTCTCAATATGGTCATAATATCTGCATTAACAATTACTTATAACAACTTCCTTAGACATATCACTGTTTATTATAAAGATAAAATCATACATTAAGATGACATTAAATAGGTACTTCAGGACTTTGAAGACAAACTAATACTTGTTAATCTATTATATGCATTGTCTCATTAAAACCTTATTAAGAAAAACCCAATAGGAAAAAAACTTAGTTAAGATAATAAGAGTGCAACGTTTATAATGCTATCTCTCAAACTAATTAAAATATTCAATATGTAGAATATGATAATTTATAATAAGTGCTTGACTTAATCTTTGTTATAGTGTTCTTTGATCTAAATTATGCAAGCTGCGTTGTCTTTACGTGTGATTTTTGTATCCTTCATGATTTGTTCTAAATCATATGCTTGTAATATGATCTTTAGTTGCATGCATTCTTGACCGGTATCATGTATTCATGTAATTTAGCCATGATTTGATAATGTTGTTGTGACTTGTGGATTGCTTTGTCAGTCAATGTTAAATAGCGGTATGTGAACACGTAATAGCTTGGAATTATATTTTCTTTTATTTGTATGCATATATAATTTATAGTCACCATAAGCATACTTAATAAGATAAGACTTATCATTCTTATTTAAATGTGAATATTCTCGTGTCTTGTAAATGTATTAGAATATTTATTTTATTTTGTGTTTAGTGTGTGTTGATGTAATAATGATTTTTTGTATTAAAAAAACTGTATTTATTAGTATTTAAATTGGTTTAACTTATTTTATATTCTCATAACTTTCAAACTCGTCAAGTAACTCTTTAAAACCCTTAAATTCGTTTAAAATGGCTAAAAAACCCATTCATAGAAGTACAAGGACTAAAAATGACATTATTGGAAATATGATAGAATCCTACCGCCCCCCTCAGTTGGTCGTGTCCTAATCGATTTAAACGACATGTAAGCTCCAAGAAAATGTACCTAGCCCTATTTAACTCTCTAACTTGTTTTCTTGGTCAATAAGGTTGAATCTTTCGGGTTTATTGTTTGATTTACTTTTTAAACGACCCCGTTTACCAAATAAACTAATTTATGCACTTTATTATTTAAACTAACATAACATAAAACCCTAAAACACTTCTGTAAACTCAGACTCCATCTTTAATTTTCGTTCATATGGTGCTTTTCTTCAAAAATCTTCATTATACGGTTTGACTTTCAAGCTTCAAGACCCTTCACTCATATTTTCTCATCGTTCCTTTATATTTCCGGGTAAGTTGTCTTATGATAAAGCGTTTGTTCATTGAATAAACAAAATCCCCCCAATAAATTTTATAGATTGATGGGGTTTTGTCAGTCGATTGCTCTTCGACCCGTTTAGGGTTATAAAAGTCTAATTTTACATTTTCAATTACTATATCTCATGGTCAAAACTAGCTTTCAGTATAGAAGATTTTTATGTTTGTTTTGATATTTTAAGTGTACTGGTCAAAACCCAACTACCAATTCGAAGTTAGAATTCTGAACAGTTCCAGCTCGCTTAAAGGTGAAAAATCTCATATCTTGAGTTTTATTCATCCGTTTGACTTGATTCCAATGGCTATGTTCTCGTTTGTAGTTCTACTTTATTGTATCAAAGTTTCAGGTTCTTTCGTGTCAGATTAGTCAGCACGTTAAAGACTCGAGTTTCATTTAATTCGTCTTATTATCTATATCACCTAATTAATAAGATGAGTAATCACTCCCCAATTTTACTGTTTTAAAACCTTTTTGGGGACTTTATGTATACTTATTCATATTACATATTTTTCGAAACTAGCAAATCATGATTATTGTGTGTTTAATTAATTGAATGTTTATTTGCTACATGTTTACTTGCTTATTTGTTTATTTTATCATATTCAGATAGGTCCATCAAAAGAGTGTCATTAAAGTATGAACATATACCATCTTAATAGCCAAAGTCTGATTCGCTATTCAATGTTAAACAACACCATTATTTGTATTTATTTCGTCTTAGTAGCCATAGCCCGATTCGCTAGGCAATGGTCAAACTAGGGCTGGAAATTTAGACACAATACACAAATACTCGATGACATGAGGTCAAAGTCTCACTCATAAATAAACCAATTACAACAAATTAGATAGCAGTAAGTGGGTATCGAACACAAAAAGTTTGTGGAATGTGTGCTTACTAGTAGCTTTATCAAATAATTAAATTAAACTAAACTGCAGAAAATGTAAATTCAGATTTTGATTGATTGGTTTTAATTAACTAAAATGAAATAAACAAGGTTGCAACTCAAAGATTAAGTTTTGTAAACCGATTAAGAGAAAGCGATCATCCTAGATTTCAGGTTTTAATCAACACTAATGTTCATGCTTACTAGAAAGAACCACATAGACAAAGCTCATGTTTGATTACTTGTTTGTGATAAAAGGGAACTAATTACTCGGATTACTATAACGCGAGGTTGTTACTCAATGACCAATTAACTAATATCCAACCCTAATCCCTCCCATGATATCTCGATTGCCAATGGCACCAAGAACGTATGGTTTAGACCACGATCAAACACATGCAACAATTTACAAACAAATATTCAAACACTGTTGGTACATGATGTCAGTAGTTCAGTATCTAGTGTCTGTAATTGTGTTAGTTGGATTTGTATTAATGTTTGTTAACTTGTTTCACAAGTTCGCCTCTTATAAGCGAACTTGTGGAACAGGCGAAGTTATCAACAACTTCGCCTAACATGTTAGGCGAAGTTGTCGATAACCATAAAAGCTTAGCTGCGGCTTGTTTTGTAATTAACGATTCAGTACGTGTAATCGGTGATTGAGATATCACGTGTTATTAGTTACAATACAACGTGTTCTTTGTTTATTGTAACGTGTGTTTGCTTGTGTTTAACGTATATCGATTCTACGCTCGTATCGTCTTACGTAGGGATTCCGCACCTACGTAGAATGAGATATTTCCGTGTAGATCCGGCTGGGAACCTACAATTGGTATCAGAGCGTTTGCTCGTGATTGTGTGGTTCGGGATTATCACACGGGTGTAGAAATCGTTCCGTTTGACTATTCGCGGGACGAGTTTACGTTAATATACCGAGTTTTTGTGTCCTACTCACCTTCCTCATCAAAACTAACCCATTACATCTTCGAAAACCTCGCAAAACGTCGAAATCAAACCTGCAAAAACGTTGTGTTCATCAGGCGAAGTTGCCGCCACTGTTTGTAGGGTTTAGGCGAAGATATAAGATTAAGCGAAGTTATCATTAACTTCGCCTACCTCACAAGTTCGCTTACCTTAAGCGAAGTTGTTAGTAACTTCGCCTACATCACAAATTCGCTTAAATCAAGCGAAGTTAAGACTTAAGCGAAGTTATTATTAACTTCGCCTACAGTACTGTTCAAAAAAAAAAAAATTAATTTTGGGTTTCTTTGAGTGTTCGTTCGTATTTCTTCCAGCGATGACTTCGATAAACATTACGGAACTGGTGAAAATGCAAGTTGAGGCCGGCTCTGCAACTAAGGCCCCAAAAATGCTAAAGGGTACCGATTTCGTGGCTTGGAAGGATCGGTTTGAACAATATGTTAAATATCAAGATGCTAAGATGTGGGTGTGCATTCAAGATGGATACATTCCACCAACGGCCCTATTTGAGGGTCGTGATCAAATTAAGAAATACAATAAGATGGAAGAGGAAGAAAAGAAGATGTATGAGGCTGAAAGCAAAGCTCATGCTGCGATAACAATGGCTCTTCCACAAGAGATTCTTCACATCTTCAGGAAATATAAAACCGCCAGAGAGCTATGGGAAGCGCTTGAGAACCGATATGAAGGTAATGTCGGGATACGTGCATCCAAGATTAAGCTACTCAAAACCCAATTCTCGGTGTTCAAACATTTGAAGAATGAGTCACTTGATGATATCATCACAAGGTATTACCACTTAATGACCAAACTCAGGAACTATTCAATTGACTATAAAGAAGAAGAGATCGTGGAAAAACTTCTTGATGCTCTCCCACCGAAATGGGAGATGTACACTGTCTTGATGAGAGAAGATAAAGAGTTTGCCAACATTGACTTGGAAACAGCAGTCAATAAACTACGAACTTTTGAACTTAACATGGTTCGAAAAGAGACATCAACTGATCAGGTTCAGGATCCGGGAATGTATGGTGCGAAAGTTAATTCAAGTTCAAGTTCGAAGTCAGAATCATCTGCTTACTACTCAAAGGGAGACTCGAGCTCTACCTCAACTCATGATGGTCATGTAACTCTCAACATGGATGGTGATGTGTGTTTCGTAGCTGGTGGAACAAATGCTTCTAAACCTCAAGCAACAAAGGGTAGTTTTTCCTCAAGTGTTCCGAACAACAACTACTCTCAGATGCCCATGAGTGTTAAATCTGCTGAACAGCAGTTTGCTCTCTATGCATCTTTTATTGCTTCTTACGAAAATTACATTAAAGGTAAAATCGTTGACCCTGCAACTTTAGACGAAGACTATGATCAGATCGATGCTGATGATCTGGAGGAGATGGATCTGCAGTGGCAGATGACGATGATAGTAAGAAGAGTCAAAAGGTTTATGAAGAAAACTGGTAGAAAGTTTGTTGGCGAAAGACCAGGGTTTGATAAGTCAAAGGTTCGGTGTTATAACTGTCAACAGAATGGACACTTTGCTAAAGAATGCACAAATGAACGAGTAGAACGTAGTCAGAACAGGCCAACACAACCGAATGGGGGAAGTAACGAGAATAGGGCGATGATATCCAGACAGAACGGGGAATACAATTGGAATCTGCAAGTTGAGGAAGTGTTCAAACAGGCCAACTTGGTTAACATCGAAACTGAAGGAAAAAACAGAGAGACAAGAGAAGATCAAGCTTATATGGCAGAGGTGAATGATCAGCTCTCTGAGGTAAGTTCTAAACTCCCTTGTATGAAATGTGAAAATCTGTCTGAACAATTGAAAACAATAACTGATCAGTTTGTTAGCTTGGATGCTCAATTTAAAACAGTAAAAGAAGATCATTATTACACTAAAACTAGAGAAAACAGTTACACGGTAAAAATAAAAGCTAGTGAGAAAGATATCAGAAGTCTTAAAGCCAGTCTAGCCGAAAAAATACAAGTAATTGATCTTAGCTATGAAGTGTTAGAAGAGAAAACCAAACTAATTGCTGAAAGGGATAAACAGATAGCTGATTACCAGGTGAAAGTGGTGGAACTAAACAGAAAGCTTGAGCAATTTAGAAATTCCTCTGCAATACTTGATCACCTCGTAAGTGATCAACGTTCCCCAGTTAAAAGGGGAGGAATTGGATATTCTGAAGTTCCACCACCTTATAATCATAACTATACTTATGATCCTAGAAATCAGAAATCTGTTGATGTTGAAATTGGTCAGACCGTTCCTGTTAAAGTTACGATTAAAGATCCAGAAGTTAGTAAAAGCGAAACGAGTAAGCCTGTTTCGAATGTTAAGATTTCTGTTCCTAGTTCTGTCTCATCAAATTCGGACAAGACATCCGAGTCTAGTGAGACAAAAGAAGAGGCAGTGTTACTAAAACGTGGAGAGGAACATAAACCAACTGAAAAGAATTCTCCACTAAACCCGTATGTCCCACCATATGTTAGACAAACGGGCAGTAATGCAACCTCAACATCTAAAACAACTGTTGAGACGAAAGTTGAACACAGAAGTTGTTTCAGATGTAATCAAATAGGACACCTGATTGCTGATTGCCCTCTAGATCAGAGATTCAGAGGTATGAGGCCTCCAAAAACTGAGAATAAACCAAACAGTAATTATTATAATAGACAGAACGCAAATTTACCAATGTTCAGACATTGGACTAAACCAAGATTTCAAAGATGTCAATCTCAGTTTTTCCCTGTTAACAACCAGACCACTGGTTACAATTCATTTAAGTCACGAAGGTTTAGATGGCCTCATAGTCAATCTCCAAGAAGGTATCCTTCCAGAACTTACAGAAATCATTCTAATACTAACTTTGGACAGCCAAAGTACGGGATGCCTTTTAACAGATTTAATCGACCCAAGACCAATAGGTCTTGGGTCCCCAGATTTTAATCCTTTACTTTAATCGTGCAGGAACAGTTGAACAGGGCTGCAAACAATCTATGGGTTGTGGATAGCGGCTGTTCCCGGCTGTAGGTTCCTTGGACGGATCACACGAGATATCCCGATATACACAGGTGCGGAATCCCTGTGTAGATCGTTACGGACGTAGAACACAAGCTCACAAACACACGAACACGATACGAACAAAACCACGTTATATTAATAACTCGAACCGTGATACTTACAGACTCTCGACCTCACGTCACTTGACTCACTGAATTACACCTAAATTGAACTACTCGATCAACTAATCAACCTCTAAAACGATCAGCCGTACACTATATAAATACACGACAACTTCGCCTCAGGCGAAGTTGTCCATAACTTCGCTCGTTCAGCAAGTTCGCCCAGGCGAACTTGTTAACAACTTCGCTTGGTTAACAAGTTCGCCTAAGCGAACTTGTCAACAACTTCGCTTCTAAACAAACAAATACATAAACAATATTACAGACTCGATTACAGACATTAGACATATGAACTACTGACATTTATGCATCAACAGACTCCCCCTTGGCAGTAGCTTCATATCTTGATCTTTCAGCTCTTGTCTCGTAATCCTGTATCTTCACGCGTGCACTCCTTCTCTAACACACACCGTGACTACTCGCTGATATTTCCTTGCTTCATCCTTCCAAGCAAGAATATAGAATATCTTCTTTTCATTCAACACTAGCAGATCAGCTTTCGATAAGTTAACAAGATGCATCGGATCATACACCCTCAGCACTTCTTGTTCGTCTTCGTCTTCCATCACGGCTTCAGCAGTCTGGCAATCAACGTACGACCATTTTAGATTCTTCAACACATCTTGAGGCATAGTCTTCATTGGAACCTCCTTGATGCATCGGATCGGTTTGTACTTCATCACCATCCATGGCTTGCCATCTGCTCTCAATCCCCTTTCTGTATCCTCCACGAGCTTTCCCTTCTGTGGCTTTAATAATTCAAACTTCTTCTCTTTTACGCTTTCTTTCCACACGATCTTCCCAATCACTCTTGCCATGTTGTCGTCACTTCTATTTATCAGGCCCAACCTGGCCAAATCCTTCACCTCACATTCCGGCAACGTATTGAGAGATCTCAACATTCTTTTGAAGTATTGAATACCATCATAACGTTTCACCACAAACAACTTTATCTGTTCATCATATATCCAACAGATAATTCCCTTCTTCGACTCGGCATAGCCTTTGATGTTATAACTCTTCTTGAACATGGCTGGAACAGCAGGCTTCTTGGTCTTAATAAACCAATGAGCACAGCCTTCCTTCCACCTAGGCTGCTCCTCCCACTCAGTCTCATCCATCTCAGTACCCATGTCGGCTTTCTCAACATCAGGGATCTCGTGTTCGACGTCTTCTTCTACTATCTCCCCCTCTTCTATCCCATCTTCAATCACAATCTGCTCACCGATCTTCTCAATCACATCACTCGGCAGCACATCTTCATCAAACAACACATCATCGCTGAACATATCATCGTCAAGTTCCTTCAACGCATCAATCACGTCATCCTCCACCAACACCACATCATCACCAGAACCACCAGCCACGTCGGTAGACTCCCCCTCAGCTGTGGAAGTACCAAGAGCTTGAGAAGTTCTTGGCAGCTCACCACATGCATCTTTCGATGCATTGGGATCATCGTCTCGGTCATTTCTTCTTTTAGTCCTGAGCTCGTCGCCCTTACAGCTCATCTCCCCCTGAGATGCCAAGAACTCCTTCAAGGCATCTATAACTTTCCCATGCTCAACCAGGAGGGATGCCTGTAGTTGATTTGCTTCCACTAGGCTTTGAATAGTCTTAGATTGCTCTGCCACGATCCGCTCTAGTGAAGCTATTCTCTCTGAGTCTGAAGTAGGCGTAGGCGAGACACCAGAAGCAGGCGTAACCGCAGGTGGTACCATACCTGATAACCCTGCAGTAGTGATGACCGTTGACTCTACAAATCGTGCAGCTACCACCGACTGAGTAAGCGTTGGAGGTGGTAGAGACACGATCTCCGGAGTCGACGTCTGGATAGCAGTGATGGATGGAGTGCCAGCAGATGATGTAGCCACCACGGGAACATCCGCAGCGCTTGTACTTGTAACCTGTACAGAAGAAGGAACGATAGACATACCAGACAGTGCGGACGGAGCGAAACGTACCGTCCTTGAAGTCTCTCCAGCTCCCATGCCAGCACCTGTCCTTTCCCGTCTTGATCTTCTTATCAGCTTATGTATATCTTCTTCCTCTTCTGACTCTTCATCATCCTCCGTTCTCTTTCTTTTCCCAAACGTTCTCTCTCGAGACACCATCAACCGTCTCCCCTCATCCATGATCTCATCCAAATCTGAGTCAGCTATCGAAGTTGCTGCTCTAGTAGCACTCACACCCGAACCTTGTGTAGCCGAGACCTGCACCTCTTCAACTTGATCCATATCAAAATAACCTTGACCTCCAAAGACAGCGTCAAGATCAATATCCTCTGCAGCCGACACAACAGGCACAGCAGGAGCAGGAACAGCTTGAGTTGCTCTTGCCTGTCGCGGTTGAGGATCTCTGAACTCGTCCCCACCAGCAGGAACATACTCTGGGTTAATTAAAAAACCAAACAGTGGAGTATGCCTGGGACGACGTTCAGGGTTGCTCCTCGCACTTGAAGTGCGGCATTGAGCAAAGATACGTTTGCTCACAGATTCCACGTATCTTATCGGGCGTCTCTGAGGTAGATTCGGAGCCACATGGTTCAATATCATATGGATAAAACGTGGGTACATAATGAACCGCTCCCGAGACATCGCCCTTCTTTGCCTGTCAATCTCGTAAAAGACCATCTGACTGAAACTGAAGCGTTTATTGTAAGTCAGTGCAGTCATTGCAGACTGCATGGTCGCACCCATACCGTCAGTGCCCGCCTTCCTCCCAGACATGCAAACTATCATAACGTGCATGAGGAAGCGCCACTGATCTAGAAGGAAATCCTTCCTCCTCTGGGTATCACCTAATGGACCAGAGTAGCCCATTCGGAGAAACGCTCCATCACGGAACGGAGCTACGAACTCAGTTGGGTTGTCCCTCGTCTCTTCTCCAAATCGTAATGCCACCCGAATCTGTTCAGAATTGAACTGAACTTGTTGATTGTTCACAGTCGCTCTCATGACCGGGGGCTCAACACGACAGTCGTATTCGACCGTCTGCCAGAAGTCTTCGATATTTGGTAGAGATATCGGCAGAGTGTTTGTGATGGCATGAAAAATCCTCGAGCGTAGGAGGAAAGTTATGATCTCGCGGTAATCGTCCACACCGCTCGTCTCCGGGTCAAAGGTGATGTACATATTGTGACCCGGGAAAAATTGACGTTGGTTATCACCATCGTCTCCTCCTGTACCTCCAGCACCCGCTACCGCAGCCATATCTGCAACAAACTAACCAAGTTAGATAAACGTTAATGAATAACACAAGTTCGCTGGTTACCATGAGCGAAGTTGTGATAAACTCTGTATAGGCGAAGTTAAAGTTGAGGCGAAGTTGGGAACAACTTCGCTTCAGCTTTAAGTTCGTCTAATTAATATTAAGTAAAAATGATCTTAGGCGAAGTTAATGTTAACTTCGCCTCATCACAACATCGCCTCAGGCGAATTTAAGTTTCAGGCGAAGTTACGGATAACTTCGCCTCAGGCGAACTTAAGCTTCGGGCGAAGTTACGGATAACTTCGCCTCAGGCGAACTTAAGTTTCAGGTGAAGTTGCTGATAACTTCGCCTAAACCCTAACTTCGCCTGAATCTGAATCGGCGACAGTGAGGATTATGGAACAACGTGCAGTCGATGTTTTCGTGATTAAGGAATCCGGAAAACATGAATGAACATGAAATATATGATAATTCGACATCTCGAACCTTGAACTTAATGAAATCTGGGAAAAAATAACACGTAATCGGTTTAAATAACAAGTTCGCCGGAGAATAGGTAAGTTCGCCGGATAAGTTCGCTGGATATTTGAAAAGTGATGAACAGTTTACCTGTTGAACATCCTTATATAGGGTCTGGGTTATACAGGCGAAGTTACGGATAACTTCGCCTAGGCGAAGTTATTCACAACTTCGCCTGTTTAACAACATCGCCTATATTTACAAAATCAAACCTTATAATTTGAACATTTTTCAATTAACTCTTTAAAACTTCCCTTTAAGGAATAAATGACATGATCAATTCTAAGTAACCAGTTAAAAAATCATAAAACTATCTAAGTACAAAAACTTAAAAAATTTAAAGTATAAGGGATCAAATTTCAGTCTCGATAGGGACTGCTACGTTTTAGAAAAGATCCGAACAGGAATCATACTAAGTATGTGACTGTCACATAGATCCGTGTTTAGCTGTATTATGACATAAAGAGACAGGTTGTAAGCAGGTAAATAACTTAAGATGGTTTTCATCGTTTCTGTGATACGAGTTATATTCAATTAAGCTTGATAAATTTAAGTGGGCAACAACTCAGAAATATTGATGCCTCCTATCTATCCTCAAAGCGTATTTGACTTTCCCCAAGTCACCCCGAATTGACTTCGACCCATAGTGTCTGATTAAACATGTAAGTACTCTTCTTCTGTTTCCCGTTCTTCTCTCTTACTCAATGATTGTGAAGTCTTGATTTTGTCATCTCTAATATGTTTCAATAACTCCAAATATATATTTTTTTTTAATAAACATAGACTTCAAAGTAGAAATTAACTGCAAGTCCCGAATCTGGATCACTGCAGTATCTTGAGACACTATCTTCACGGGAATCAGAACACACATGGGCTCGTGTATGACTGGGTAATCGCTTTTCTGCCTATCATTCGGAAAGATATATATGAAGACATGCAAAACTCTTAAGGAGTTTCCACGTAAAATCAAGTAAATTTAGTTTGTATCACATCTACTTTTACGCACCATAAAAAGTTACCATGACATACAATGACTGTCCTAAAGCCTTTTAAGCCTAATAACTTCACTAGCTAAGCACACAGAATTAGTATAACTATCATTTTCCAAGGTTGGATCAATTTTCTTGTAAACATAGCTAACGAACTTCTTACGAAGTAGTAGACTTGAAAAATAATTTCATTTCCCTTTTTCTTTCAAAATTTTAACATTAATCGCCCCGACCAAAACAAAGTCTTCAGGTAAACGGCTATCCCGAAGATCCAATGGATCAGCTGGACCGACCACATACTAGTATGTGTCCTTCTAACTAAGTATGATCCACTAATTTTAAGCGAAAGAAAGAAAAACTCATCATAAACCGCCCCGGTCACTATCAGTAATCTGGTTAATGGCTATCCTCAAAATCTACAAGTAGAAAATGAGGACCAAAACATATCCGAAGACAAGTCCTTCAAACTGATGTAACCGACATATTTTTAAGCGATTAGTTAAGGTTTTTTTTTTTATTTTAAATACCACAAGAAAAGCATGGTTACTCGGGATTGATCATCCCATTCAGTTCAATAAGGTTTTGAAATCTGGATTTGTCAAACGCTTTAGTGTATAAATCAGCGAAATTATCAAGCATATCCACCTTTTCAAGCATTATCAGTTTCTTCTCAGCACAATCCCGTATGAAATGATGACGTATGTCAATGTGTTTAGTTTTACTATATTTCACGGGATTGTTAGTTACTGAGATAGCAGCTGTGTTATCAATGCAAATAGGAGTAAGTAAGAAATTCAGACCATAGTCGCGCAACTGTTGTTGAATCCAAAGAACCTGAGAGCAGCAGTTGGATGCTGCCATGTATTCTGCCTCACAGGTTGAAATTGCGACTGAAGTCTGCTTCTTGCATTGCCACGACACCAATCTGCCACCAAGAAACTGACATCCTCCAGTTGTTGACTTCCGACTCTGATTGTACCCTCCATAATCAGAATCTGTGTAAGCGACCAGCTCCAAGTCTCCTCCTCTCGGGTACCACAACCCCAGCTTCGGCTTGCCCTTGAGATACCGCAGTATCCTCTTTGCACCTTTCAAATGAGATTCTTTTGGATTTGCCTGAAAACGTGCACAAAGACAAACAGCAAACATTATATCAGGCCTAGATGCAGTTAAGTACATTAAATAACCTATTATTGCCCGATATTGAGTTGGGTCCACATCTGCATCACCGTCTACTTCAGCACCCAATTTGTGATTGACGCAGATTGGAGTATCATATGGAGAACTGTCCTCCATCTTGAAGCGCTTGAGCACATCATGAACATACTTCGTCTGATGAATGAACATCCCGTCCTTCTTCTGATCAACCTGCAATCCTAGAAAGAAAGTTAGTTCACCCATAGCACTCATTTCAAACCTTTTCTTCATGACGGCTTCAAACTCCTGACACATGGAGACTTTTGACGCAGCAAATATAATGTCATCCACGTAGACTTGTACCAGCAGGAAGTCGCTTCCATCTCTTTTGAAGAACAACGTGCTATCAATTTTCCCTCTTTCAAAACCATTCTCGAGCAAGTAATCCGATAACGTTGAATACCAGGCACGAGGTGCCTGATGTAATCCATACAACGCCTTGCTCAACCTGTACACGTGATCTGGAAAGTCTGGGTCAGGAAAACCCGGAGGTTGCTCAACATACACAACCTCATCAACTTTCCCATTGGACACCGTTCCTTTTCTAGTAATTCTTCCTCCACTTTCACCAGCAAAGCTAACTCTCGCTCCTTGAACAGGTTTTAAGTCGTGCTACAAGTATTTGTTACCCGTCATGTGCCGGGAACAGCCGCTATCTACAATCCAAAGACTGTGGGCAGCCCTGTTCAACTGTTCCTGCACAATAAAGCAAAGGATTAGAATCTAGGGACCCAAGACCAATTGGTCTTGGATCTATACATCCCGTACTTCTGCTTTCCAAAGTTAGCATTTGGATAATTCCTGTCAGTCCTATTAGGAAATCTCCTTGGAAATTGAGTGTGAGGCCTTCCAAACCTATGTGTATTGAAAGTATTATATCTAGTGGTTTGGTTATTAGCATTGTTAAACTGAGGTTTGTTTCTGTGAAAACCTGAATTAGTTACATTTCGGAACTTTGAAGGGTTTTCATTTTTAACAGTATTAAAATTACCATTAGGCTTATGCTCAGTTTTAATAGGCCTCACACCTCTGAATTTCGGCGTCAGAGGGCAATCTGCAACAAGATGTCCTAACTTATTACACCTAAAACAACACCTATGTTCCATTTTCTTTTCAAATGTTGTTTTGGATGTCGAGGCTGTGTTACCGGCCGTTCGTCTCACATAAGGTGGGACGTACAGGTTGAGTGGAGTACTCTTTTTAGAAGTTTTATCTTTTTCTCCACCAGTGGGTAACACTACCTTCTCTTTTGTCTTAACCGATTCGGACAACTTATCTGAATCTGATGAGATTGGACTCGTAACAGAAATTTTCACACTTGAAACAGGCGAACTCGTTTCGCAACTACTAACACTTGGTTCTTTACTCGTAACCTTGATTGGAACTGTCTGAGGAACTTCAAAATCAACAGATTTTTGAACACTAGGGTTAAAAGTGTAATTGTGGTTATATGGTGGTGGAACCTCGTGATAACCAATTCCTCCCCTCTTCGTAGAGGTACCTTGATCACTAACAAGGTGATCAAGAATAGCTGAGGAATTTCTGAACTGTTCAAGTTTTCGGTTCAGTTCCACCACTTTCACCTGGTGGTCAGCAATCTGCTTTTCTCGTTCAGCAATCAGTTTAGTCTTTTCTTCTAAAACCTCATAATTTAGATCAATTACTTCAATTTTTTCAGCAAGTTTTGTTTTTAAGCTTTTAACATCTTTTTCACACGCTTTTATTTTAACTTTGTAACTGTTTTCTCTTGCTTTCATAAAGTGATGATCTTCTTTAAGAGTTTTAAATTCAGCATCTAAACGAACATACTGATCAGTTATGGTAGCAAGTTGCTCAGACAAATTCTCACATTTAGTACAATTAGATTTAGAACTTACCTTGGAGAGTTGATCATTGTTATCTGCCATGAAAGCTTTTTCCTTACCAGTAGCTTTCTCTTCTCCGGTAATCTTCTCACATTCTTCATTCTCAACCTTAGCCATATTTGCCTGTTCACTAGTTTCATTCGAATGCAGGTTCCAGTTGTATTCACCTGCTTCTCTGGACATCATGGCATTGACTTCTTTACTACTCCCAGTGTGCTGTGCAGACCGGCCCTGACCACGTTCAACTCGCTCGTTTCTGCACTCTTTGGCAAAGTGCCCGTTTGGTTGACAGTTATAGCACCTCACCTTAGACTTGTCGAACCCTGGCCTGCCACCAACAAACTTTCTCCCCGTCTTTCTCATAAACTTCTTCACTCTCCTCACTATCATGGCCATCTGCCATTGTAAATCCATTTCCTCCAGATCATCAGCATCGATCTGGTCATAGTCTTCATCTAGCATCGCTGGATCAACCACCTTTCCTTGAATATAGTTTTCATATGAAGCAATAAATGAAGCATAGAGGCCAAACTGCTCTTCAGCAGATTTGATGCTCATTGGCATCTTAGAGTAATTATTGCTTGAGGAACTTGAAGATCCACTAATCTTGCTTGCTGTCTGTTGAGTACCACTTGATCCACCCGCAACAAAGCAAACATCCCCATTTGAGTTTACTGACACATGCCCTTCCTGTGAAGAATTGGCACCCGACTCACCCTTCGAGTAGTAGGCGGCAAAATCAGTCTTTGAACTTGTATTGGAGTTTACTTTAGCACCGTACATGCCTGGATCTTGAACCTGATCCATAGATGTTTCTTTCCTTACCATATTAAGCTCAAAAGTTCTGAGCTTGTTGACAGTGGTTTCAAGATCATAAGTAGGGAAGTCCTTGTCTTCCCTCATCAGTACAGTATACATCTCCCATTTTGGTGGGAGAGCATCGAGAAGTTTTTCCACAATCTCTTCTTCTCGGTATGAAATGGAGTAGTTACTCAATTCAGTCATTAGATGATAATATCGAGTGATAATGTCATCCAGAGATTCGTTCTTTAAGTACTTAAAGACTGAAAATTGAGTCTTGAGCAACTTTATCTTTGAAGCCCGAATACCTACATTCCCTTCAAATCTGCTCTCAAGAGCTTCCCAAAGCTCTCTAGCTGATGTATACTTTCTGAACGTATGGAGGATCTCCTGTGGAAGAGCCATTGTGATTGCAGCATGAGCCTTGCTCTCGGCTTCATACATCTTTTTCTCCTCCTCTTCCATTTTACTGTATTTCTTGATTTGGTCTCGACCCTCATACTCCATGATTGGTGGAATATATCCATCTTGGATGCATACCCACATCTTCGCATCCTGGTACTTAACGTATTGTATGAACCGATCCTTCCACGCGACAAAATCGGTTCCCTTCAGCAACCTTGGGGCCTTTGTAGCTGACCCCGCTTCAAATTCCATCTTTACAAGCTCCGAAATGTTGATCGACGACATTCTTCTTGAAGACTAAGAAACCCGAAAAATTCTGAAAAGGCGAAGTTAAGAAATTTCCTCTGAACAGTACTGTAGGCGAAGTTAAGGATAACTTCGCTTAAGTAATAACTTCGATGGATCTTTCTTAAATTCGCGTGACTGGGCGAACTTGAGAATAACTTCGCTTAGGGTAAGCGAACTTAGAAAGTAGGCGAACTTGAAGAAAACTTCGCTGAGCTAGGCGAACTTGAGGAGAACTTCGCTGAGTTAGGCGAAGTTGAGGAGGTAGGCGAAGTTGTAAATAACTTCGCTTCTCCTTATATCTTCGCTGAAACCCTACGTATCCTGACGGCAACTTCGCCTGATGAACAGCAACTTCGCCTGACGAACTTAAACTTTCTGCAGATCTGAAAAACGGATTTTAATGACGTTTCCGACGGTTTAAAGGCTTAAACACACTGGTAGGAGGCTAGAATGAGCAAAAACACCACAAACTCGTCCCGTGAATACCCGAAATGGGACGTATTCTACACCCGCGTGAATATCCCGAACCACACAATCGAGCAAAAGCTCTGATACCAATTGTAGGTTCCTTGGACGGATCACACGAGATATCCCGATATACACAGGTGCGGAATCCCTGTGTAGATCGTTACCGACGTAGAACACAAGCTCACAAACACACGAACACGATAATAACAAAACCACGTTATATTAATAACTCGAACCGTGATACTTACAGACTCTCGACCTCACGTCACTTGACTCACTGAATTACACGTAAATTGAACTACTCGATCAACTAATCAACCTCTAAAACGATCAGCCGTACACTATATAAATACACGACAACTTCGCCTCAGGCGAAGTTGTCCATAACTTCGCTTGTTCAGCAAGTTCGCCCAGGCGAACTTGTTAACAACTTCGCTTGGTTAACAAGTTCGCCTAAGCGAACTTGTCAACAACTTCGCTTCTAAACAAACAAATACATAAACAATATTACAGACTCGATTACAGACATTAGACATATGAACTACTGACATTTATGCATCAACACCGGCACATGACGGGTAACAAGAATTTGTTACACGAATGGAAACCTGTTCAGGGAGGTAGAGTAAGTTTTGCTGGAGAGAGTGGTGGTAGAATTACTGGAATGGGGACGGTGACAAATGGTAAAATGAAGCTAGAAAAGGTGAATTTCGTTGAAGAGCGGAAGCATAATTTGCTGAGTGTGTCTCAGATCTGTGACAAAGATTACACTGTGCACTTTACCAAAAATGAAGCGATTGTACTATATCCTGGTTTCAAGATACCAGAGGCATGGATAGTAATGAAGGCTCCAAGGGAAAAGAATACATATGTTATGGACATGAGGTCGACTGAGATGGCAACAGAAGAATCATGTCTTCTGTCAAAAGCAATTGAATTGGTGTCCGATTTATGGCATCGAAGAATGGGGCATATACATCTTCGAAAAATGAACTACATCGTCAAGAATGGGCTGGTGCTGGGTGTTCCCTTGAAAAATTTCAACTTTGAAGACCAATGTCTATCGTGCAAGAAGGGAAAGCAACACAAGAAATCTCATCACACCAAGAAGGTTAATTCAATAGTCTGTACCCTAGACCTACTTCACATGGATTTCTTCGGTCCCGTGAATGTAAAAAGCCTAGGTGGAACATCATACTGCTTGGTGATAACTGATGATTTCTCTCGATATTCTTGGGTATATTTCCTGAAGACAAAGGATGAAACGATTCAGTTGGTAATTAACTTGATTACCAAGGTTGAGAATATTATGGGGAGAAAGGTTAAATACATCAGGAGTGACAATGGGACAGAGTTCAAAAACTATCAGATGGAGATATTCTGCTTACAGAAAGGGATAGACCACCAGTACAGCGATCTGTATACTCCGCAACAAAATGGGGTGGCTGAGAGGAAGAACAGAACGCTAATTGAAGGAGCCAGAACCATGCTGGCTGATTCTAAACTTCCTGTGGTGTTCTGGGCTGAAGCTGTTGCAACAGCCTGTTATATCCTTAATCGAGTTTTAACTGTTAAAAGATTGAATAAAACATGTTATGAACTTATGCATGGTAGAAAGCCTAACTTGAATGGTCTCGAACCATTCGGGTCCCCGTGTTCGATATTAAAGACGAACTCAAAATTTGGTGAGATAGCTGACGAAGGTATTTTAGTCGGATATGTTGTTGGGACACCCAACAGACGAGTCTTTAATCTATCGACCAGCAAGGTTGAGGTGGTGTGTAACACTGACATCACAAGTTACAAATCACCAAAACCAAGCACGGGACCCGCTGGGGCTTTCGACTATGATAAGCTTTTTAAATCTTTTAATTTGCCTTACTTGGATTGTGCAGAATTTGATGAGAGAATAGCTACGAAGATTCTTTATGATGAGGAAGAAAATGTTGTGCAACGACCGCAGTACGATGAATGTCAACCTTCCTCGTTAAATGCTGTTGATACCCCTGCTGCCTCTACAGAAGAGGAATTTTTCAATCCTTTTCACTCTCAACAACAATCACCCATTGATGAACTATCTTCGAACCTGGAAGACAATCTGCAAGTCAGTTCGGTTCCGACTACGAGTGTTCACAAAAATCACCCTTTGGAGAACGTGGTAGGTGATCTGTCCGACGGTGTACAAACAAGACGAAGCTTGAATGAGCACACTTGTGTTTACACGAGCATTAAAGATACAGGCATCATTAACGAATGCTTGTATACCTGCTTCATCAGCCAGATTGAACCAAAGAACTATCAAATGGCTCTCAAGGACAGCTCGTGGGTCGAAGCCATGCAAGAGGAGTTAGCCCAGTTCAAGAAGATGGAGGTATGGAATTTGGTTGCAAAACCGAAGAATGTGCATGCGATTGGCACCAAATGGGTTTTCAAATGTAAGAGAGATGAGAAAGGAATAATCATAAAGAACAATGCAAGGCTGGTTGTAAAAGGTTTTAATCAGCAAGAGGGGATCGACTACAATGAAGTGTTTGCGCCCGTGGCAAGATTGGAAGCGATTCGACTGTTTTTGGCATTTGCTGCACACAAGGAGATGAATGTGTTCCAATTAGACGTGAAAAGTGCATTTCTTAACGGTAAAGTCGATGAGGTTGTGTACGTTGAGCAGCCTCGGGGTTTTCCTGACCCAGACTTTCCTGATCACGTGTACAAGCTAAGTAAAGCGCTATATGGGCTACATCAGGCCCCTCGTGCCTGGTATGCAACTCTATCCGATTACTTGCTTGAGAATGAGTTTGAAAGGGGAAAGATCGATAGCACACTGTTCGTGAAGAGAAAAGGAAGAGACCTTCTTCTGGTTCAAGTCTACGTGGACGACATCATCTTTGCTGCGTCAAAAGTCGCCATGTGTCAGGAGTTTGAAGCCGTCATGAAAAAGAGGTTTGAAATGAGTGCTATGGGTGAACTAACTTTCTTTTTAGGATTGCAGGTTGATCAGAAGATAGATGGGATGTTCATTCATCAGACTAAATATGTCCAAGACGTTCTCAAACGCTTCAAGATGGAGGACAACACTCCATTTGATACTCCAGTTTGCGTCAACCATAAATTGGGTGCTGATTCAGACAGTGATGCAGACGTGGACCCAACCCAATATCGGGCAATAATAGGTTCTTTAATGTATTTAACTGCATCTAGACCTGATATTATGTTTGCAGTTTGTCTTTGTGCTCGTTTTCAGGCAAACCCAAAGGAATCTCACATGAAAGGTGTGAAGAGGATATTGCGTTATCTCAAAGGCAAGCCTAAGCCAGGGTTGTGGTACACGAAAGGGGGAGACTTGGAGTTAGTCGCCTACACGGATTCTGATATGGAGGATGCAATCAGAATCGGAAGTCGACAACAGGTGGATGTCAGTTTCTTGGAGGCAGATTAGTGTCATGGCAGTGCAAGAAGCAGTCCTCAGTCGCCATTTCTACCTGTGAAGCAGAATACATGGCAGCATCGAACTGCTGCTCCCAGGTTCTTTGGATACAACAGCAATTGCGCGATTACGGTCTGAATTTCACTCATATTCCTATTTGCATAGATAACACTGCTGCTATCTCGATAACTAACAATCCCGTAAAGCATAGCAAAACTAAACACATTGACATCCGTCATCATTTTATATGGGATTGTGCTGAGAAGAAATTGATAGTGCTCGAAAAGGTTGATTCGTTAGCTAATTTCGCTGATTTGTTTACTAAAGCGTTTGACAAAACTCGTTTTCAAAACCTTGTTGAGCTAAATGGGATGATCAATCCCGAGTAACCGTGTTTTTCGTTTTTACTTACAAAAAAAAAAAAAAAAAAAACGTCACTATCGCTTAGAATTATGTCGGTTGCTTCAGTTTGAAGGACATATCTTCGGATATGTTTGGTCCTCAATTCTACCTGTAGAGTATGAGGATAGCCGTTAACCAGATGACTGAAAGTGACAGGGGCGGTTTATGATGTGTTTTTATTCTTTCGCTGAAAATTAGTCGTTCATACTTAGTTAGAAGGACACATACTCGTATGTGGTCGGTCCAGCTGATCCATTGGATCTTCAGGATAGCCGTTTACCTGAAGACTTTGACTTGATCGGGGCGATAGAAGTTAAATTTTTTTAATTGGGAGATGAAATAATTTTTCAAGTCTACTACTTCGTAAGAAGTGAATATACAATGTTTAAAAGAAAATTGATCCAACCTTGGAAAGTGATGGACAAACTGATTCTGTGTGCTTAACTAGTGAAGTTATTAGGCCTAAAAGACTTTAGAACAGTCATTGTATGTCAAGGTAGCTTTTTATGGTGCGTAAAAGTAAAAGTGATACTAACTAAATCTCCTCGATCTTACGTGGAAACTCCTTAAGAGTTGTGCATGTCTCCATATATATCTTTCCGAATGATAGGCAGCAAAACGATTACCCAGTCATACACGAGCCCGTGAGTGTTCTGATTCCCGAGAAGATGGTGTGTCAAGAAACTGCAGTGATCCAGATCCGGGACTTGCAGTAGTTTACTTGAAGCTGTGTAAATCTTATTATTTAAAAAAAAAAAAATTATTTAAGCCTTCTAAAGCTTATAATGTAATACTTATCAATCATGAGGCAAGAAAGAGAACGGGAAGAAGAGTCTAAAGATCGAAGAGTACTTACTATTTAATCAGACACTACGGGTCGAGGTCAACTCGGGGTGACTTGGGGAAAGCCAAATACGCTTTGAGAATAGATAGGAGACATCATAATCTCTGAGGTGTTGCCCATTTAAGTTTTGAGCTTAATTGAACCTAACCCGTATCACAGAAGCGATGAAAACCATAATAAGTTATTTACCTGCTTACAACCTATTTCTTTATGTCATAATACAGCTGAACATGGATCTGTGTGACAGTCACTTAATTAGTATGATTCCTGTTCGGATCTTTTCTAAAACGTGGTAGTCCCTGTCGAGACTGAAATTTGATCCCGTGTACTTTATTTCTAAATTTTATTCTACTTATGTCGTTTTACGAGTTTATACCTGGTTACTTGGTCTATGATCGTATCATTTAACTTTTTAAAGGAAGTTTCAAAAGTTGATTGCAAAATGTTCAAATTAAAAGGGTTTGTTTTGTAAAGTTTAATATAGGCGAAGTTGCTTAAACAGGCGAAGTTATGGGATAGGCGAAGTTAACCCTAACTTCGCCTGTATAACTTTGACCCTATATAAAGAAATTTTTGGTCAAACTCATTATTATTTTTTAAACCCAGCGAACTTGTCATCCATTAACCTCGGCGAAGTTATATCTCGAATCACATCTTGTTGTTTTTCTCAGTTTCTAATCCGATTTAAAGGTGTGTAGTGTCATCATATCGCATAATCTATGACAATGATGTTAATCAAGGTTGTTTCGACCCGATTTGTGACCCCGTTCAATCAAACCCTCAACACCCGCTTTTCAAACTTATTTTTACGTGGTCGTAATCATATTGATCGTCTAGATCTCCATAAAATCATGTGTTTATGAGTCCACAATCATCAAATTATCCAATTTCACCTCGTTTGGCCGGCTATACTGTTGCCGCTTCAGATTCAGGCGAAGTTACAGTTTAGGCGAAGTTAACCTTAACTTCGCCTAAGGGTTAACTTCGCCTGATATTTAATTGTTTAACAGTATATGAGGCGAAGTTGTGGTTAGGCGAAGTTATCATTAACTTCGCCTGGCCCTTTTAACTTATTTTTAATTTACATTTATCAGGCGAAGTTATTACCAACTTCGCCCCACCCTTAACTTCGCCTATACAGAATAAATCATAACTTCGCTCATGGTTACAGGCGAACTTGTGATTTGACTTGACGATTCTCTAACTTAGACTGTTTTTGTTGCAGAAATGGCAGCTGTAGCTGGAGCCGGTGGTGCAGGTGGTGATGAAGGTGGAGACAACAACCGACAGTTTTTCCCGGGGCATAATACGTACATTACTCTGGACCCGGATGCGAGCGGTGTTGATGATTTCCGCTAGATCATCACGTTTCTTATCCGCTCGCGTATCTTCCACGCTATTACTACAACACTGCCTATCTCTTTGCCAAACATAAAAGATTTCTGGCAGACAGTGGAATATGATTGTCGAGTCGAGCCCCCGGTTATGCGTGCAACGGTTAACAATCAGGTAGTGCAGTTCTCGTCTGAGCAGATCAGGGTGGCCTTGCAATTTGGAGATGAAACGAGAGACGATCCTACAGACTTTGTGGCTCCATTCAGAGATGGTGCTTTTCTAAGAATGGGCTATTCTGGTCCATTGGGGGATACTCAAAGACGAAAGGGGTTCTTGTTAGATCAATAGCGCTTTCTCATGCACGTGATGATCGTGTGCATGTCGGGTAGAAAGGCCGGTACAGATGGAATGGGTGCAACGATGCAGTCAGCGATGACAGCACTGACTTACAATAAGCGTTATAGCTTTAGTCATATGGTGTTCTACGAGATAGACCGTCAAAGACGAGCGGTGGCGCGTGAGAGGTTCTTGATGTATCCAAGATTCCTTCAAATGATCTTGAATCACGTTGCTCCCACGTTACCTCAGCGCCCCCCCGATTAGATATGTGGAGAGTGTAGGTAAGAGAATCTTCGCTCAGTGTAGATCCTCAAGTGCAAGAAGTAAGCCTGAGCTCCGTCCTCGACATACTCCATTGTTTGGGTACTTGATCAATCCCGCGTATGTTGCAGCTCGTGGGGACGAGTTTCGGGATCCGGCACCACAACAGGCTGGAGCACCTCAACCACCACCTGAGGTACAACAAACTTTACCTGCTGCTCCTGTTGTGTTACCGGAGGAAAATGTAGACCTTGAAGCTGCATTTGGCGGTCAAGGATTTTTTGATATGGAGCGTGTTGATCCTGAGGAAGATGTACAAGTCTCGGTTGCACGGGTTACTAGTGTGGATGTGGCTATGGCAGCTACGACGGAGGCTGATTCTGATTCTTCGAATGATGATGTGGCTGAGGCTAGACAGATTTTGATCTCTTAAGAAAGAATTCATGGGAAGAGAAAGACAGACACCGATGACAGTGATTCGGATTTTGAAGAAGATTTACATCGGTTGGTTCGAAGATCGAGAAGGGAAAGGGCAGGTGCAGGTTCGGGAGCTGGTGAGAGCTCAAGGGTGGTTCGTTTTACTCCACCCGCACTGTCTGGTATGACTATGGTCCCTTCATCACTGCCAGTTACAGGGTTAAGCGCTGCGGATGTTCCCGTGGTGACTACCTCATCTTCCTTCGGCATCCCACCCACTACATTCCAGCTCTCGGCTCCGGAGATTGTGTCCTTGCCACCTCCATCTCTTACTCCATCGGAGGTCGTAGCAAGGTTTGTTGATTCGACAGTTGTTGCCACTGCAGGGTTGTCGGTTACGATACCACCTGCGGTTACGTTTCCACCTGTTTCTTTGGTGCCGGTTACATTGGGAATCTCTCCTCCGTACACTCAAGACATATCACCTATGAGGTTTGATTTCGATGCAACCTTATCCGACTCGGAAAGAATAGCAGCGCTTGAACGGGTCGTGGCCGAACAATCAGAAGTAAATCTTATCCAGACTCATGGTATTCAGCGCCTCGTTGCGGAGAATCAAATTCAGTCATCCCTCCTGATCGAGCATGGTAAAATATTTGATGCCTTGAAACAGTTCTTGGCATCTCAGGGGGAGACGAGCTGTAAGGGTGACGAGCTGAGGACAAAAAAGAGCAACGATCGAGACGATGATCCCAATGCATCGAAAGGTACAGGTGGTGAGTTGCCAAGAACTGAACAAGCTCTTGGGACTTCCACATCTCAGGGGGAGTCAACGAGTGCAGCTGGCGGTTCAGGGGGTGATGATGTGGTGGTTGTGGATGCTGAGGAGGTGTTAGATGATGACGTTATGTGTGATGAGGATGTGTTACCATTGGAAGAGATCGAGAAGATAGGAGCTGAGATCGTGATTGACAATGAAGTTGAAGAAGGAGAGATTGTGGAGGAGAACATTGAGCATGAAATTCCGGCAGTTGAAAAGTCAGATCTGGGTCAAAATACGGAATGTGATGAGACTGAATGGGAAGAGCAGCCAAGATGGAAAGAAGGCTACGCTCAGTGGTTCGTAAAGACTAAGAAACTGGCGGTCCCTACTATGTTCAAAAAAAGTTACAACATCAAGGGTTATGCTGAATCGAAAAAGGGGATTATTTGCTGGTTATATGATGGGCAGTTGAGGCTCTTTGTGATTAAACGGTATGATGGGGTTCAGTATTTCAAGAGATTGTTGAGGTCGTTGAATACGTTGCCTGAGTGTGAAGTGAAGGACTTAGCCAGGTTGGGATTGATAAACAGGAGTGATGATAACATGGCTAGGATCATTGGAAAGATTATTTGGAAAGAAAGCATAAAAGAGAAAAAGTTCGAGTTATTAAAGCTGCAGAAGGGAAAGCTAGTTGAAGATAAAGACAGAGGTATGAGAGCTGATGGCAAGCCTTGGATGATAATGAAGTATAAGCCGATCCGGTGTCTAAAAGAAGTGCCGATGAAACAAATGCCCAAGGATGTGCTCAAAGATCTGAAATGGTGGTACGTTGATAGTGAAACAGCTGAAGCAGTGATGGAGGATGAAGATGAACAAGAGCTGATGAGAGTGTATGATCCAATGCACTTAGTGAATTTGTCTCAAGCTGATCTGCAGGTGCTGAACGAGAAAAAGATATTTTACATTCCTGCTTGGAAAAAAGAAGCAAAGAAATATCAAAGAGTAGTTTCAGTTTGTGTACGAGAAGGCGTTCATGCTTGAAGATGGAAGATACAAGATTTTTGGGATTACGAGACACGTGTTTGAAGATAGAGATATGAAGCTACTGCCAAGGGGGAGTCTGTTGGTACATGATGTCAGTAGTTCAGTATCTAGTGTCTGTAATTGTGTTAGTTGGATTTGTATTAATGTTTTGTTAACTTGTTTCACAAGTTCGCCTCTTATAAGCGAACTTGTGGAACAGGCGAAGTTATCAACAACTTCGCCTAACATGTTAGGCGAAGTTGTCTATAACCATAAAAGCTTAGCTGCGGTTGTTTTGTAATTAACGATTCAGTACGTGTAATCGGTGATTGAGATATCACGTGTTATTAGTTGCAATACAACGTTTTCTTTGTTTATTGTAACATGTGTTTGCTTGTGTTTAACGTATATCGATTCTACGCTCGTATCATCTTACGTAGGGATTCCGCACCTACATAGAACGAGATATTTCCGCGTAGATCTGGCTGGGAACCTACAAACACCATAACAACTAAACAAACATTGCAAAGTCTTATTCTAGAAATTCAAACATAAACATAGTGTTTCAAATAAACCTTACATCCAAGATGATCACCAATGAAATTAGCCGCTCATGGTGTTGTGAATCATCATCACATCAATTGTATTGTTCATATGAATCAAAGAAACATACCCAATGTTAGAAATCACCTCAATTATTTTTTTTGCACCCCAAAATCGTCTCTCCAAAGATCTAGGTCGGAATAATATGATAGATAATGAAAAGACACCCAAAATCTGCTTAAAAATGGCAGTTGCGGATTTCATGCGCCAACTCCACCATAAGCTACAATTTCTTTAGGGGCCACCTACGGTGGAGCTCTTGTTCAGTCTTTTGTTTTCTTCATAACTTTCTTTTTTCAACTCCGTTTTCTTCACCATTTTCGCCCACGTTCTTGTGATTTCATCCTCTATCTCCTCTTACCTGTAATTATACGAGTAATAATAGTCAAGTAATTCCATGAAATAAAATAATTATATGTATTATTATTAAAAGTCTTGTATCACTTATGGGTTGTCCAATGGACCACCCGTCACATTCCCATATTTACCCATTTCTTGCCCTCAAGCAACTCAATTATTCAAAGTTAAACAGTAACTCATTCAAAAAAAACCCTTCTCGTTTAAGGTTCCAAGTCATACCCTATTCCCACGTGTTTCATAGTTGCACTAATAACACATTCATATTCATCAAACATTAAAATTCAACCAAACCTAACACGTTTCCTGTATTTCTTTCACGCAACACACCCCTCTTGAACTGTCCACTCGACAATTTTTTTTAAAGAGCATGATGTGCTAGTCCACCCAAATGCACGTGTGCCAATCTACTATAATAAGCTTGTGTAATTATCAAACCTCCACCTAATAAATGCATAAACACTCGTGCAAATCAAGAGGTCTTACCATGGGTTGTAACGGGGCCAAGTGTTAGGGTACAAAATTGGAATATTGAAAGTAGCTTAGGCGATCCAATCCGGCTTATTACATACAAACTAAATGAACGTAAAAATAAAATAAACAACTAAAATATATTACATACACCACTAAATTTTATTTGAACTAATAAACATAATACTAAGCACTCCATAACAATTACTACGCAACAATACAATTACAAGAAATAACCTACTAAGCCGGATCGTCTCGCAAATGTAACTACTGGGTGTTGATTTATAAACAATAAGTCTACAAATGGCTTCTAAAGGAACCAACCCCCGCCCTTCTCATTAACCACGCTCATTTGTATTATGTATGAGGCCCAACCCCAAAACTCAGACTCACACTCATCCAAACGTGGCTATACCTAAATGCCCCTATCATTTTTGTACTCATGCCAAGCTAAGATCACGAAACGCATTCATTACTGTAGGTTCCCAGCCGGATCTACACAGGAGTATCTCGTAACATGAGGGTGTGGAATCCCCTACGTATACGAAATGAGTGTTTATACGAGAGAAACGTAAAGAACACGTAACACGTAAGAACAAAGGTTTACTTGTTATTAGATGTTAAACCAAACAACTGATAAACCCTAGCCGTCCAAGACAAAATGATTAGAAATTACCCTAAAGAAAGCCGAAGTTAGGTTTATATAACCACGACAACTTCGCCTAACAGACTAGGCGAAGTTGTCCCTAACTTCGCTAATATACTAACTTCGCTATTACACACTTTAACTAACAAGTTCACCAAAACGTAATAAGCAAAGTAACGATTACATACACGATTGACACAAGACTAATGAACTACTGGCATAATGCACCAACAGACTCCCCCTTGGCAGTAGCTTCATTTCTCTTACAGCTTCGTTTCGTCTTGTAATCCAAAAAGCTGTACAAACAATCTTCAGGCGTGCACCTCATGTCTCACACAAATTGAGACCACCCTTTGATATTTCTTCGCCTCATCTTTCCAAGCAGGAATATAGAAGGTCTTCTTTTCATTGAGTACCTGCAAATTAGCTTGAGACAAGTTAACCAAGTGCATATGATCATACACCCTTATGATCTCCTGTTCATATTGATCTTCCATCACAGCATCAGCAGTCTGGCAATCAAGATACCACCATTTCAGGTCTTTAATCACATCTTGAGGCATTGTCTTCATCGAAACCTCTTTCAGACACCGAACAGATTTGTACTTCATCACCATCCAAGGCTTACCATCTGCTCACAATCCTCTCTCAGTATCCTCAATTAGCTTACCCTTCTGAGGCTTTAACAACTTAAAACTTTTTCTCCTTCACTACCTCCTTTCATACAATATTACCAACCCAGCCAGCAACCATATCGCCACTCCTACTAATCAACCTCAGACGTGCCAAATCCTTCACTTCACATTCATGCAGTGTGTTGAACGATCTCAGATTCTTTGCAAAGTACTGAATCCCATCATATCTCTTAATCAGAAACAACTTGAGTTGATCATCATAAAGCCAAAAGATGATTCCCTTCTTTGAGTCAGCATATCCTTTGATATTATAACTCCTCTTGAACATCGTAGGTACCACTGGCTTCTTTGTCTTGATAAACCAACGAGCATATTCTTCTTTCCACCTTGGCTGTTCCTCCCACTCAGAATCACCCGACACATTATCATCTTGACCCAACTGTTCTTGACAAGCACTAGGAATATCATGTTCAATATTATCATCAGGTATCTCACCTTCCTCTAAACCACTGTTAATTTCAATCTGTTCACCAATATTTTCAATCTCACTAAAAGGCAACACATCTTCACCCATATCATCCTCATCGTCTACAACAAAAGTCTCACCACTTGCACTGCCAGATGGAGCGGTAGACTCCCCCTGAGTTGTGGAAGCCCCAAGAGTTTGTTAAGTTCTTTGCAGCTCACCACCTGTATCTTTCGACGCATTGGGATAATCATTTTTGTCCTCTCTCTTATTTGTCCTCAACTCATCACCTTTGCAACTCGTCTCCCCCTGAGATGCTAAGAACTGCTTTAAAGCATCAAAGAGTTTACCATGTTCAATAAGGAGAGATATATGAATCTGATTTTCAGCCACTAGCCGTTGAGTAGCTTGCGTCTGAATGAGGTTAATTCTTGATTGCTCAACCACTACACGTTCTAGAGCAGCTATCCGCTCTGAATCGGACAACGAAGTATCAAAGGCAAATGACATGTGAGAAATATCTTGAGCATATGGCGGAGGAATACCCAAAGTCACCGGAACCTCTGATGAAGATGGAATAGTAACTGGAGGTGGGATTGTAACCGAGGACCCGACAGTTTCCACCACAGTAGATTCAACAAACATAGCCACAACTTCAGATGGAGTAACAGTAGTACCATATGGACAAGTGAAGGTGGTTTTGCAATTTGTTTGTACCTTGAATACCCATCCATAAAACATTAATATTTTTGACCGGAAAAATTTTCAATTATTTGGTCAATGAATGGTAACGGGTAATGATATTTTGAGGTGGCGGTATTTAATTTCCTATAATCGATGCACACTCACCACCCGGTTACCGGTCGAGTGGCAATTTGTTCACCGTTATCATCTTTTATTACCTTGATGCTGGCTTTCTTGGGCACAACCTGTGTCGGGCTCACCCATGGACTGTCTGAAATGGGATATATGATCCCCGCATCCAACCACTTGATCACCTCCTTTTTCACCATTTCCCGCAAGTTCAGGTTCAATCTTCTTTGAGTCTCCCTTGTTAGTTTAGCCTCCTCATAGGTAATTATTTTATGCATAACAATAGAAGGACTAACACCTTTTAGGTCTGCAAGCGTCCATCCAGTGGCTGCCTTATGTGCTTCCAAAACTTTCACCAACGCCTGCTCTTGATCTTCCTCCAAGTTAGAAGCAATGTTTACCGGAAGGGCTTCATTCTCTCCTAAAAATGCATACTTCAAATGGATCGGAAGTTCCATCAATTCAACCTTTGGTGGACACTCCAAAGATGGATTTGTGCCCGAATTAATCTCCATTGGCAGGCCCTCGAATTGATGTGTCCATGGTGGTCTTCCCTCTTTCATACCTAGAGCATCATGTTTTTGCTCCTCCATCCGCAAAGCACACACGTGACCTGTTCAGGAACATCACAAATACAAGCTTCCACACAATCCTCATCGTATTCATGAGGAATACAATGATCTACCATATTTGCTATAAAACACCCTTCACCACTTAATGAATTAGCAACGATAGTAAAAAAATTAAGGCACATTTTTCGATTACCAGCCTCCATGTCAATGGTACCAAATCTACAATCAATGATCGCATGGGCAGTGTTCAATAATGGTCGACCTAAGATAACATTTTGTTGTTGACTTGAGTCAACTGCTGAATAACCATGATGTGCGAAAATATATATATAAATATTAAACACAAGTCGAAACTAAGCTTTAAAAACCAGACAATCTATCCTAGTTCACACAAACGGCAAGTGTACCGATCACGTATAGCACAGATGAGGAAAGTCCGGATATCGAACTCGAAGACACATGAAAACGTTTATAATTACGAAACTCTAACCAAGACTCACCAAAATATTTAATTAATTTATTTTAGAATTTATTTAACTACTTAACTTAACTGAACGAAAACTTTTAACAAAACTTTGAAAACTTTGATTTAAATTCAATGAATAAAGACGTCTACCTAGGAATGAATCATGTTGATAGAAATAACAGGACAATGGATTGAAAATATTCACGACACCGATTATAAAAGATGACACAACTAAAACTTGTTTAAGAAAGTCAAATTACCTCTCAGTTTCTCTAACAATCTCTAACTTATCTTAGTTGATTTTAAAGAATAAACCGGAAAAACAATTATTAACGTGTTCAAATGTCGACTCACCTCTCAGTCTCACCGACACACTAGCCTAATGGAAACGAATACTACGCAACCAAAGATAGAGGAACAATTTAACTTAACCCAAATTAAACCAACTAATTGCACATAAACACTCAAACTTGATAAGACAAAAACCCGCTCTCGCGCGGTCTTAATTCTAACAAGTAAAAGCAACGAGACAATATTACTTCTTATCACCTCTCGGTCTCAAAAAAGGTGTATTTTAACTGATTTTAGATGATTATATTACCCACTTATCCCTACGGTTGTACACCCCGCAAATAAACCCTAAACACCAAGTCAAGAGTCTAACAAGCAATCAATTAATCAAAACCAATTCAATTAACTAATGCAAGAGGATTATAAGTAATAAAACATAAAACACAGACATCACACACAATCTAATTTATGGTTTAGTTAAACTTTACATCAATAATTTAAGCCTTGAACATTAACAATCCATTATACAAGTTTAAACTATTCAACAATCATCTATCCTAGGTAGAACAAGCAAGTTTAGCTACTCATAGATTTTGGACAGCCATGTATACTCAAGAAAAACATCACAAACATCAACTTAAACATGATTAAATTCATTCAAGATCCAAACAATATCAATCACAAAACAAACTATCAATCAATTGCAAAACAATTCAAAGAAAAAGACCAAATCAACAAAGTTAGGGTTCTTGAAAAATAAACAAAGTTTATGGATGAATTACTTAAGTTATATGGCTGAAACAAACGATGTAAAAGGCCCCTAGCAGCTGCCAAAGATCACCCCGAGCCTCCTTCTTCTTCCTCTAGCCTCCACAGCCGCCTAGCCGCCTCTTTTTTTCTTTTTTTGCCGCTGCTACAGTGGCTCCGATCGGACAGGTGGCTGAAGTTAGGGTTTAGGGTTTTTTTTTGATTTCGGGATTATTGCTTGAAATAATGGCTGATTTCTCATGTTATTAACTTAATATAATATTATAAAAGGCTTTTAAGATGTGGGCTTGGGTCGGGCCTTGACTTATAAGTTTGAAAGTTGAACAATTAAGCCCCTAAACTCTTCAATTTAACTCTTTTTACCACCAAACTTCATAACCTACAAGAAAACAATCATCTTTGTAATATTAAGCATAAACAAACCATAAAACTTAATAATTAAACTAAAAAGCAATTAAAACATGATAAAAATGATACGGAAAGTAAATGTGTTTTACAACACATCAAACATCCCCACACTTAAGTCTTTTTCCGTCCCTGAAAAAGTCTAATGCAGTTGGATCAGAATCGGAAAATCAAAGTTAAATCAAACATATAGGTTATATTTTAAAGCTCAGAAAAAACGCAAAAACCGCGATCATCGATATTGTTGTCCACCTAAACCCATGCCTTAATCTTTACCGAGACAAATAAGATCCGACAATAATATTACTTAGTGGTTTACACAATTAAGACCCGCTTATTCTCTGCTTTTACCGGACCAGACCACCCCAACTTGACTTAAACCTCAAAGTTAGCAGATTTAAAACTTTGTTGCTTAATATTTATGAATAGTTAAGACGATCAAGGGTATTGTTTATCCACTTAAGCTTAAGCATCAAAGTCTACCAAGCAGCCATTAGATATGATTAAGGTTCAATTATTTATAGCCAGTGCTCCCCACAACATGACATACCCCCGTTATCAAGCAATACCCCAAATCCATAACCATAGGTGAGTATGCAAAATTTTATCTGTAGGGCTTACATGTAGCGTGTCCCTTGTGGTCCGTTTCTTAATGGTAATGAGACGCGAGCAAGGGGACCCCACATGACTAACAGCGTGGATGATCAAGTCTGTAGTGTATTTGTACTTTCGTACTTTTTGTGATCATGTTTATAGACTTATAAGGGTTTGCTCTTTGGCTTTATTTTAAATATAAACAACCCCACTTAGGAATTATGAATACCCAGCTAAATAGATTGCATACAGACCCATGGTCTCCGGACCCAAAGCATCCCATCAATACAGGATTTAAGGTTATAAAACCATACGTCGATGAGGTGTAAAACACTAAACTAGCATTTTAAGATTTATATCACAGGCTACACGGCATACTCTAACGTTAAACCTACCCAAGCATCATATGATAACGTAATCAGATTTTTAAATTCTCATGATATTTCCACTTTTTCATACCAAAATTTGAGGCTTGAGTATGGCCCGACCTTTCATTGCTTATTTTCCGCGGACAAAACGCTTTACCCACAAAAGATTTCCGTTTAACCGTTTTATCAAATTTGCCCTTTCATTTTCAAGGCTGAGCCTACCGACACATCCCAAGTTAAGTGCGTTTTCTTTTATTTATCTCATATTATTAGTAGTTTGAAAAACTGATTTCCGATAAATATCATCATCTCCCATTTTAATGCAAAAGAAACTAAAAACAAGGGACATTTTTTTTTCCAACTTAAACAACGTACGAAAATGAAAACGAGTGAGAAATTTTTATTTTTATAAGAATTTTTTTAATTTTTTTTTCTTTTCATTATTATTATTATTATTATTATTATTATTATTATTATTTTTATACAACTAAGTAAAATAAATTCCCATCCCCACACTTAGAACGAAATCGTCCTCGATGAGAACAAGGAAAAGAAATAAAATAAAAATAAAACTTAAAACATAAAATTAAAACTTGAAAGAATAGAAATTAAAATAGAGAACGGGTTACTCCCCTGGTTTAGATGCAAATTCTTCATCAACTTTGTAAGATTTGAACGAACGACCGTATAGCATTTCATTCGCGGCCGCAACCTCGGGTGAACCAGTTCCAAAACGCCATCAGAGCTACCATGCGCATAATAATACATGTAACAACTCAAACTCGCTCGCATGTAGCGGCGTACGAAACAGAAAACAAAAACATAAGAAGTAAACATATTTTTGTGTTTTTGAATTTTTTTTAATTTTTTTTTGATTTTTTTTGTATTTTTATGTTTTTATAAATAAAAATAAAAATAAAACAAATAAAAACAGATAATAAAGAGAATAATAATACAAACTCTACAACTCGGGCTGTCTCCCGAGTGATGCATCCATCACGCCTATTCCTCGGTGAATGAGTCAAGGTAGAACACCTCGACTGTCTGATCAGTTATCGGCTCTCCAATGTAGTGCTTCAATCTATGGCCGTTCACCTTAAACTTCCCGCTTCGATCTTGTATCTCAATCGTGCCATACGGGAAAACCTCAGTGACCGTGAACGGTCCCGACCATCGGGATTTCAACTTTCCCGGGAATAACCTCAATCGTGAGTTATACAGTAAAACCTTATCCCCACACTTGAACTGCTTATTACCCTTCAATTTCCTGTCATGCAGTTCCTTCGTATGCTCCTTATACCGAAATGATTGTGCATATGCGTGATCCCGGAGCTCCTCTAATTCATGTAAATGATGGAAACGATTACCCTCTGCGGTGGGTAAATCCAGATTAACCCTTTGAAGGGACCATGAAGCGCGGTGTTCCAATTCAACAGGAAGATGACAGGCCTTCTCATAAATCATCCGAAATGGTGTGGAACCAGTCGGAGTCTTGTAGGCTGTACGGAAGGCCCACAGAGCGTCATCTAATTTGTCGGACCAATCCCGACGATTTGAACCAACCGTATTCTCGAGAATACGTTTGATTCCCCGATTACTCACTTCTACTTGCCCACTAGTCTGTGGGTGGTAGGCGGTCGCAAGCCGATGGGTGACCCTATAACGCTTCAACGCCTTATCCATCGGCGAGTTGCAAAAGTGAGTACCTCGATCACTGATCAAGGCTTTCGGGACTCCAAAACGAGCAAACAGACTTTTCAGAAAATGGACTACCACTCGGGCATCATTGGTGGGTAGAGCTTTGGCCTCAACCCACTTAGACACGTAATCGATGGCCACGAGTATGTATTTGTTTCCACGCGAAGATGGAAACGGTCCCATGAAATCAATACCCCAAATATCAAAAACCTCACAAACTTGAATCGCATTCTGGGGCATTTCGTTTCGTGAAGAAATGTTGCCGACACGCTGGCAACGATCACAACTCTTAACGAAAAGATGAGCATCCTTAAAGATAGACGACCAGTAAAAACCAGAATCAAAGACTTTCTTTGCCGTAGAATTCACACCGTGGTGACCTCCAGTCGGTCCCACGTGACAATGGCTCAAAATTTGCCATCCTTCCTTGACATCTACATACCTTCTAATGATCAGCACCAATGCGGAAAAGATATGGATCGTCCCAAAGGTAAAATTTGATGTCAGCAAAGAATTTCTTCTTTTGCTGGTAAGGCATCTTTGGGAGGTTTCCGTCAGCAAGATAGTTCGCGAAATCAGCAAACCATGGAAAACCTTCCTCTTGTGCAGTAACAAACATCAGACTCTCCGTCGGAAAACGATCGTCGATCCTAACTCCCGAATCTCCTGAATCAACTCCTTCTAGTCGTGAAAGATGATCAGCCGCAACATTCTCGGCCCCCTTTTTATCACGGATCTCTATATCGAACTCTTGAAGCAACAGGATCCATCGGATAAGACGAGGCTTAGCATCCTGCTTGCTGAAAAGATATCTAATAGCGGCATGATCCGTATAAACAATCGTTTTGGACAATACCAGATAGGACCTAAATTTGTCGAAAGCGAACACCACAGCTAAAAGCTCTTTTTCGGTGGTGGTATAGCTTTCCTGTGCGCCATTTAAGGTCCGGCTTGCATAGTAGATCGGATGGAAGTGTTTATCCTTCCGTTGTCCAAGAACCGCTCCGACTGCGAAGTCGCTCGCGTCACACATCAACTCGAATGGTAACGACCAGTCGGGAGCAACCATGATTGGGGCGTTAACGAGTTTGTCTTTTAGAAGATCAAACGCCTCGATACACTGCTCAGAAAAAACAAATGGAGCATCCTTCTCCAAAAGTTTGGTCATGGGTCTCGCGATTTTAGAAAAATCTTTGATGAACCGGCGGTAGAACCCAGCATGACCTAGAAAGCTACGAATTAATCTCACAGAAGTAGGCGGGGGAAGATTAGAAATTGTCTCGACCTTTGCCCGGTCAACCTCTATCCCCGCACTTGAGATTAGATGACCTAGAACAATGCCCTCGCGAACCATGAAATGACATTTTTCCCAGTTAAGGACTAGGTTGGTGTCGATGCAGAGGGACATCATCCTCTCAAGATTTGATAAACATTGATCGAAGGAACTCCCAAATACGGAAAAATCGTCCAAGATCACCTCCATGGAGTCCTCGATCATATCATGGAAAATGGCCACCATACACCTCTGGAATGTGGCCGGAGCGTTACAAAGTCCGAACGGCATACGTTTGTAAGCAAACGTTCCGTAAGGGCAGGTGAAAGTGGTTTTCTCCTGGTCGTCGGGAGCTATCGGAACCTGGAAGTACCCGGAGAAACCATCTAGGAAGCAGTAGTACTGCTGACCTGCTAAACGCTCTAACATCTGATCAATGAATGGGAGAGGAAAGTGGTCTTTCATGGTGGCATCATTCAGTCGGCGATAGTCGATGCAGACTCGCCATCCTGTCACAGTCCTCGTGGGAATAAGCTCGTTCCTCTCATTGGTGACGACAGTCATGCCACCCTTTTTAGGAACCACTTGGACTGGACTCACCCAAGCACTATCAGAAATGGGGAAAATGATCCCCGCATCAAGGAGTTTAATGATCGCCTTCTTTACGACCTCTTATATTTTCAGATTAAGCCGCCGTTGCGGCTGGACGACAGTTTTGAAATTTTTCTTCATGAGGATTTTATGAGTACAGAATGAAGGGTTGATACCCTTAATGTCGATAATCTTCCAAAGAATAGCCTCCTTGTGCTCTCGTAGCACCCTCAACAACTTCTCCTTCTCGACCTCGGTCAACGCAGATGCAATGATAACCGGAAGCTTCCTCTCTTCATCTAAAAAAGCATACTCAAGGTGGGAAGGTAAATCCTTAAGCTCCAAGGAAAGAGGAGGACTCTCGACCGAAGGTCGGTCCATCGGATCGTCTCGTACGATCTCAGCAGACACGCCAGATTCAGGGGTATGCGACTCGGATTATATTGAGCCGGCCAACCCGTTCGTTAATATATCTTATAACTAACACCATAATACAATTAAAAATACGGATATAATCCTTATTCGAGCACCAACATAACTCCTACAACGAATTATAATATATCTGCATAATCTAGTTTTGATCTCGTTCTTGCCATCTGCGCCGTGGTTCAATTATTCTTTCAGTTAATCTCATTAGAGTTAATATGATACATGGTTTTGTTCGTCTTTAAATCCTCTTCTTTAACCTCAAGGTTAATCCGCCAATCGATTAACGAATTGGGTGATTGATCTAGTTAGGGTTCATAATATGTTTTGGGTTCATGTCACTCTGGTTTTAAATTATTGTTCTAAAGATATTACCAACTGACCTGGTAGATTAGTTGGTTGTGTGTTTATGTTATGAGTCATGTGGGCTGGAGAGCGTGGGTTCGAGCCCCTCCAGACCTGTCTTTTTATCTATTTTTGGTTTTACCCCTTTTAAGCTAATATGTTATTACCTATAACCAATTAATGCATATTGGGGCCGGGGGAAGCGGAAAGAAGGATGCCGAACCAACGAGACCAAAAACAAGAGTTTACATGCTAACCCAGGAACAAGCCAAGCAGATTCCAAATGTCGTCACAGGTACGTTTCTAGTAAACGGTATTTCCGCTTCAGTATTATTTGATTCAGGTGCGAACAGAAGTTTCGTAGCCATGCCCTTTAGTAAATTAGCAAATGAAATGTTGTCGAGCGTCTGAAACTTTTATAGTAGAAACCGCTAGTGATACCTCGGTTAAAATAATGAAAATGGTTAAGGACTGTAAGATAGAGTTAGAGTGACATGAGTTCCCAGTTACTTTGTATGTTATGACCTTAGGAGGGTTCGATGTGGTTTTGGGAATGGATTGGTTGTCTTGGTATGAGGCTCAGATAGTGTGTAGGAGTAGGATGATAAGGTTAAAGTCCTTGGATGGTAGTGCGGTGACGGTTTATGGTGATAGGGAAAGTTCTGGGCTTAATGTCATTTCGATAATAAAAGCCGAGGGATTGTTATGGGAGGGTGCGGTGCCTACCTGGCGTATGTTGTCAATGCTACGGCCGAGACTAAAGAATTGAAAGATGTTCCTATCGTGCATGACTACCCAGAAGTATTCCCTGAGGATCTACCGGGATTGCCACCGGAGCGAGAGATAGAATTTTAGATAGACCTAGTACAAGGAGCCCAACCCGTCGCGAAAGCGCCTTATTGTCTAGTGCTTTCTGAAATGAATGAATTAATGTCCCAACTGCAAGAACTCCTCGACTAGGGTGTTATTAGAACAAGCGTTTCCCCATGGGGCGCGCCAGTGTTATTTGTGAAGAAGAAGGATGAAAGCATGAGAATGTGCATAGATTATCGAGAGTTGAATAAGCTTACGGTAAAGAATAGATATCCTTTTCCAAGGATTGATGATCTGTTTGACCAACTGCAAGGTTCAAGTTGGTTCTCCAAAATAGATCTCAGATCAGGTTATCATCAGCTGAAAGTTAAAAAAGTAGACATCCCTAAGACAGCGTTTCGGACGCGGTATGGACACTACGAGTTTCTCGTGATGTCGTTCAGTCCAACGAATTCTCCCGCAGCGTTTATGGACACGATGAATAGGGTGTGTCGGCCAATGTTGGACAAGTGGGTAGTCGTCTTCATTGATGATATATTGATTTATTCAAAGAACGAGTCTGATCATGCTGAGCATCTGAGGGATGTATTGGAGACTCTGAAGGAAGAGATGTTGTATGCTAAGTTTTCGAAATGCGCATTCTGGTTAAGAGAAGCGCAATTTCTAGGTCACGTGATTAATCCTGAAGGGATTACCGTGGACCCAGCTAAGATTGAAGCGATAAAGAGTTGGAAGACTCCATAGATTCCGACTGATATAGGGTGCTTCTTAGGGTTAGCTGGCTACTATAGGAAATTCATCGAAGGTTTCTCCAAGATAGCCGCAACATTAACCAGTATGATCTGAAAGACGGTAGTACTCAGTTGGGGTAAGTTCCAAGAAGAAGCTATTGAGGAATTAAAGAAGAGACTCACACAAGCTCCAATCCTTGCTTCACCCGACGGTGACGAGGATTTGGTTGTTTGTACTGATGCTTCGTATCGTGGGTTAGGTTGCATGTTGATGCAACAAGGAAAAGTGATAGCTTACGCGTCTAGATAGTTGAAGGTCCACGTGAGTACTTATCCGACGCATGATTTAGAGCTAGAAGCCATAGTGCATGCTCTCAAAATATGGAGGCATTATCTGTATGGTACTAAGTGTACCATTTACACAGATAATAAGAGTTTGAAGTACTTCTTCGAACAGAAGGATTTGAACATGAGACAAAGGAGATGGTTGGAGTTGATTAAGGAATATGAATGCGACATTAAATACTATCCTAGAAAAGCAAATGTGGCCGCCGACGCGATAATTCGTAAGAATGAAGAAGTCCTCGCATCGGTGAAGTCGTACCAGTTGATCATGAATTCAAGCCTTTTTGAAGATATCATCAAAGTACAGTCAGAGGTGTTAGTAGATGAAGGGTTAGTGAAAAAAGAAAGAATTTACGACCAGCAAGATGAGTTGATGGAAAACACTCATGGTGTTAAGACTAGGTTTGACCGTATGTGGATTCCACGACGTGGAGATCTTAGAGGTCGATTCTTAGATGAAGCTCATAAGTCAAGACACTCGATCCATCCTAGAGCTACAAAAATGTATCAAGATTTGAAAAGAGACTACGGGTGGCCAGGAATGAAAAATGATGTGGTGGATTATGTTAGTAAGTGCTTAACTTGTTTTCAAGTCAAAGCCGAACATAAGAAGCCATATGGGAAGATGCAACCGCTTGAGATACCTAAGTGGAAATGGGAACACATCACCATGGATTTCATAACTAAGCTACCTCGTACAACTAAGCATCATGATGCCATCTGGGTGATAGTGGACCGTTTGACCAAGAGTGCTCACTTTCTGCCTATACGAGAGGCTATCTCGTCAGATGCGTTAGCAAGTTTGTTCATCAAAGAGGTTGTATCTAAGCATGGTGTACCGTTATCGATCGTGTCTGATAGAGATACACTGTTTAGTTCTAGGTTTTGAAAGAAGTTCCATGAAGCTATGGAAACGAGATTGAACATCAGTATGACGTATCATCCTCAAACCGATGGACAGTCTAAAAGGACGATCCAAACCTTTGAGTATATTCTACGTTTTTTGTATTTTAGACTTTGTGGAAGTTGGGATGATCACCTGCATCTAGCAGAGTTCTCCTATAATAACAGTTACCATTCAAGCATTGGTATGCCACCATTTGAAATGCTTTATGGTAGACTATGTAGAACCCCGGTGTGTTGGGGGCAGATTGGTCAGAAGGAAATGGGAAGCCTAGAAGTGGTTCAAGAAATGTCTTCAAAGTTCGATCAGATTAAGACTAAAATGAAAGCTGCTCAGGACAGGCATAAGTCGTATGCTGATAAGCGGCGACGACCGATTGAGTTTAACGTTGGTGACAATATGCTCAAGGTCTCGCCTGGAAAGGAATCATTCGTTTCGGGAAGAGGGAAAGTTGAGTCCGAGGTATATTGGACCGTTTAAGATTATAGATCGCGTGGGTGAAGTAGCTTATAAGCTGGATTTACTCGATGAGTTAGAAGGAATTCATTCAACCTTCCATGTCTCTCATCTGAGAAAATGTCTAGCCGATGACTCGTCTCACGTACCATTGATGGACATTAAGGTTGATGAACAGCTAAACTACATTGAGCAACCAATAGAGATTGTTGGTCGCAAGGAGAAGCAGTTTCGTCGCAAGGTTATACCTTTGGTGAAAGTGATATGGAAGCATCGCAAGGGATCAGATGCCACTTGGGAAGCTGAGGATGAGATGCGCAAGTTTTACCCTAATCTGTTTAAGTAAAAGTTAGATTTCGGGGACGAAACCTATTTAAGGTGGGACGACTTGTAACATCATTATTATTTTAATAATAAATAACGAAAGCCGTGTTAAGTTGTCGTGTGCTAATAATTAACTGAAATTAAATAAAGAAAAGGTCATGGACTTGGATTAATTAAGGTGGATTAAAGGGTAATGAGCCTTAGGTCCATGAGCTTTAAGGGATATAAATACCCCCTTAAACCATCCTAAAACCCTAACTCTCATTTCCATCTTCCATAATCTCTACACAGACTCTAAAACACACACACGCCTCCTTATCATTTGCGGCCGAGAGAGGGAAGGAAGAATGAGATTGAATGAACGTGATTCTTGATAGATTCTTCATTACACAAGATAAATACAAGATCTAAAGTTCATAACTAAGCAAAAAAACACGAAAAAGGTATGTTTTGATCTTAAAGTTTACATTTTTATAAACGTTTAGCCTTGAAACTTAAAACGAGAATAGATCGGGTATAAAAGAAACGTAAATTAACGAACTTGTTGTCAAAATGAACCTAATGAACCCGTAAACGTGTACAGCTCGTTGAAGAACACCCTAGATCTAGTTTTAAATGTTTAGCCTTAAAGGTTCATGCTTTAACGGGTTAAGCTCTGAGCCAGGGACATTTAAGGAAGTAAATACGAGTTATATCGAACCTTTGTAAGGTGTCGGGGTTATGTATGGGTCAAATACGAACCAAAACGAGGTGATAGGGTTGGAACATGTGGTGATAACCAAACCCGTAGCTTCTGCGGGGTAACTACGCCATATGAGTTCGTTTTCATATAAGTTCACTGGATAATAAGTTCGTTTCTATTAATTTCGCCACTTTCAAGTTCGCCTACTGATATGTTCGCCGGACATTAAGTTCGTCGGATGCTAAGTTGGCTTGTATATAATTGTTCAGGTGTACATAAGTTCTCTTACAGCAAGTTCGTTTGATGTAAGTTCGCTTACATTTATTTACTCTTAAGTATCCAAGATTTGATTACATCAAGGTCCGATTACTTTGGATTACCTGGATGGGTCAAATGTAAGGGTGTGGCAGAAAGATTACCGAGGAAAGACAATTATTAAAGCAAATGAAAACCATAAACTCAAATCTGCTTGGGTTTAAGAATAAAATCTAAGTAAAAGCAAGCTAGGATAAGTATTGATACGTGTAACATATATACAGTTAGCAGAGCTCAACTAAAGAAAGGATTAACTATTAACGTAGAAAGAAACAGGATTCAGGTGTGTTTCTAGCCCCATTTCTTGTTATGTTTTCGGGGCTGTGTTCGTACTCGATGTGATTGTTAATACACTTATCCTAAGTGATAAGTGTATGCCTTATATGATTAAGTTAAAGATATGAATGATATCTTGTCGGTACGTGAACGATCTTCGGAAAATGCATGTACTATCAAGTTGTAATGCTATGTATAATGTAAGTATGATATGTATGCATATGTGAATGAATGTAAAATGATGTATGGTTGTATGGTAACGAAGAGGGAACCGAACTCTAATAATATTCGAGGAAAGAGGGAACCGGGCCCTAATAATACTCGAGGAAAGAGGGAACCGGGCCCTAATAATACTCGAGGAAGTAGGGCATAATGCTCTTTATAATGTAAGATATGAAGGTAAGTATGAATAAAATAATGGTATGAAAGTACGTATAATGAAAGTATGTAAGTATGAATGTATAGTATGTTGAATGACTAACTAGAACTCACTCAGCGTAGCTGACTTTTAGTATGCATGCAGGTGAGTAGGATGAAGCAGCTCGCTTGAGGGGAATACGTGGAATTGAATAAAAGGCTGGCATCGGAAGACTCAAGACATTTATGTTTAATGTTTTTGTTTATTTTGAAAGACAATATGTTGTTTTAAGACAAGTTATGGATTGTTATGAAATGTTTTATGAAAGTTTTATATTCCTTGAATGTTTTTATTAACTCTGATGATTAGATCGATGTCAATGAGTAAATCCAACATCCAAATGTGAGGCACCTGTAACGGGGCCTTACATAGCTGGTAAGATAGGCGGTTTTGGGTATGTCTTCATCGAGAATGTGCAATTGGTGATAACCTGAGCGGAGATCAATTTTAAAAAAAAAAGTGGCTCCTTGAAGCTGATCGAAGAGATCATTAATCCTCGGTAGTGGGTACCGACTCGTGATGGTAAGTTTATTTAACTCTCGGCAGTGGATGCACATTCGAAAAGATCCGTCCTTCTTTTTGACGAAAAGGACTAGAGCTCCCCAAGGTGAGAAACTGGGTCGAAAAAATCCTTTGTTGAGAAGTTCTTGAAATTGGCTAGAGAGTTCTTGTATTTTGGGCGGGGCTAAGCGGTAGGGAGATTTGGCTATGGAAGTTACACCAGGTATCAGGTCGACTCGAAATTCAACTTGTCGAGACGGAGGAAGTCCTAGAAAGTCGTCGGGAAAAACTTCGGGATAGTCTTTAATAACGGGAATGTCTTGAATCTTTTTCCCTTCGGATTTCTTGTCAACTACATGGGCTAAAAAGGTATAGCATTGTTTCCTCAAAAGTTTATGGGCCTTCATAAACGAGATTATTTTTAGTTTACGATCAGGTTTGTCTCCTTGAATGATTAGAGTTTCACCAGATTGTAATGGGATACGAATGAGTTACTCGTCACAGGCAACTTCGGCTTGATTATAGGATAACCAATCCATTCACACAACTAGGTCAAAGCTACCAAGCTTAAAGGGAATTAGATCGATATTAAGAGAATGATCATCAAAAGTCAAGGTTTAGTATTGGCTTGGACGGATTTACCATTGGCTAACTCGACGGTGTAAGGGAAGTTTAGTTTAGTCTGTTTCAAATTAACGAGGGGTTCAATATCAAAAGATATAAAGGCGGATCAAGATTACACATAGATAGATTAAGTAAATAAAAAGGTAGATCAATACTCCAAGTCCAACAAGTCCGCTAGTCTTCAAGATAGTTGTAATGGTCTAGCTCCATTTGCTAGTGGCATCATCCTCGAGCTCGTCGTCAAGAAGTTTATTACTTCCTACCTAGTTATTGACTAACGGGGCTACGAATTCTTCGATTGGGCCTAATATTTCTCATGGGCAGGGGAAAGAGTTCTCATTAAACGAGACCAAGTAATTGGGTTGTAGGTGGAGATAGTTGGTGATGGAGGGTTCAAGGACACGCCCAAGTCTTTTAGAGCAATGTAGTCTTCATCCAACGGTGGTAAGGGATGTGAGAGTATTCAGAAGAGTTGGCGGAATCAAAAGACATTCTACAAAAGGGAAGTTAGTACATCTAATAGACCTAAGGGACATTCTTAGAGGTAGGTATGTTACTAACTCTCTACGACTAAGGCTCTGATACCAATCTGTCACACCCCTCGGCCGAAGGCGGAAACATCGGGGCGTGCGTAGAGTGAAATCATGCACATGCTATTAAATGTAAAACTCTTATTAAAATAAACCAACACATTGTTCAAACCAAACATAATTCAAATAACAAGCAATACATAACACTTGATTTATTTAAACTTCTATGTCTGACACGTCCCCTAAGTGACACTTCATGAATCTTCATAACTTAATATCCTTCACCCGAAAAACATGCGAGAGTGTCTACTAAAAATAGTTGGTGAGAACACAGGTTTTAAATTTAAAATAATAGAAAAATATGTTTTATGTTGAAAATATTTCATATGTGTTAAGTTACATGTATACTCTAGTGATTACAACCAAACCTCTGACACGATAAGCAAGTCCTCTAATCCACGATTAGACTATTATGTTTAATGTTCAATGATCGTCGGATTCTGAACACACAGGCCTCTACCCGAGGCCTGAGTGGGCGTGTCGAGTCAATAGATGTATCATCATACTACCACGGGCTTTACAAGTTAATGGTTGTCAATGCAAATATGCATACACTTGTAATAATTACTCAATGAAGATCATGAATAAAGCTTGAATCAAATAGCATGCATAAACATGAAATAAACATAAAGATCATGTTTCCACCCCGAATTATAAAACGTATTAAAAAGCATGAAAAAGGGACTATGAACTCACCTTGCTTGATGGATGAATAGGAACACGAACAAGAGTTAGTTGAACTGGTCACGAGATGCCTTGTTTATGCTTCGAGAGAAAAGATAGAATGATATTTGGTGTGAAAAATATTGAGAATGAGAGGCTAAATTTATAGTGGAGAGTAGGAGGTCTGAATACAATTTAAGATAGAGGTAAATGTTGTTTAATGATTTAATGATAAAACTTAATGATAAATATAATAATAAATAAATAAAATCAAATATGCATGCACACATGAATATGCACGGCAATTTTTTTCTTTTTTTTTTCATTTTAAATGATTTATATAAACTTACTTGTGGAACAAGGTTAACATAGAATGTTTTAGAATGTTCCATTTTTTAATCACATTATCAATTTAAATACATAGGATATAATTAATATTATCAAAATATTTTGTTACATGTTATGAAATATTAATCTAGATATTTTTGTTCATTTTAAATGATTTATATAAATATTTTGTTTAATGTTTTCAAACAGATTTTGGGATGTATGTGTAATTATAATATTTATTTATTATACTATACATATTAGCAAACTGTCATATATTGTGCGTGTATTCAATTAAATGATTAACTGTTACTTTGATTACTTGAATATAGCAACTCGAAGGAATCCAACATAATCACATTATAGTATGATCATACGACTGTCATAGTAGCCATAGTCCTTGAGACTTGGTCAACAGACGCTTTTATTTTCTCATGGTTTGCTGGTTTTACATTCCAATAACAGTTTTGCCTTTCTGTTATATTATTTATTGTAACAAATTTGATGATTTTCTCACTCAACCATGTGTTCATAAACAATGTTATTTTCTACGCATATGGAGGTTATCAGTTGGTGTGAAGTGTCACACCCTCAAAATCCACTAACGGAGTTTTACTGTCAGAGGTTGTGAACTAAGAGGATCGGAATCATTAATTATAATCAAACATCATAAGTAAAGTTTTCAAACCACGAAACATTTAAGTGTAAATAAGTGCAGAAGCGTAAAATCATAAACCAAGTGTTGCGTCACGCAGGACGACTTAAAACCCAATTAATAACAGTTTAAAAACGAGTTTGCAAAAACGATAGAGTTCAGTGTAATGCATGTTCCTATACCGCACGCCCGCGTCGGCTACTTGAGAATAACATACTAAAAGTGTCAACACGGGGTTGGTGAGTTCACAAGTTTATATAAATAAAGCGTTTGCGTTTGCGTTTACGTTTTATGTTTGCGTTTGCGTTTTGCGTTTGCGTTTGCGTTACCAGATAATGTTAAATTAATTATATATCTATAGTTAGCTAGCCTATAAAACAAGTATTACTAAGTGTTCGACACCGAAGCTGACTGTTTATCAATTACCTTGCCACCATGTCTATTCAGACCATGGAAAATGTGTTAGCCAAGATTACACCCGCTCGACCTCCAGTCGAGTTTAGCGTTGGGTGGGGTTTGTCAAACCCAGTAGTACTACTCAACAGTGACTCGCTATTATCCAATATTAAATTGTTCGATGTTATGAAGGACTTTAGTTGTTTCGTTTGCCACTTAGCCTTTACAAGTGATATATAATCTAATAACAAAATCTAAAGCGTTTCGGAGTATGTATTCTCCCCTAAGTAAAAGCGTTTAAAAGAGTAAAAGGGGAACGTGAAACTCACTGTTTGCGAAGAATTCAAAAACAAGTCAACCAAGAGATGCGCGTCACAGAAAATCCTCACTAGCGTTCTAAAACAAGAATGAGATTTTCTAAGTGTTGGAACTATTATTGAGTCTCTGGACTCGGCACATAATACCTACGCATAAGATACGTTTCGTGTTTCGTTTGTGAATTGTGTGTGACTCAACAAACACATTGGTGATACGTTACATGTGTGAAAAACTACTTACGTGTCAAGTATTAATATTGTACATTACTAGCAATCATTCCCCACAAGGGCAATTTAGTCAAAAACATGGCAATTATCTAGCAACAAGCACGTTTCATGTATTTTCATATAGTTCAGCAGCTAGTTCTATCAGGACAGATTTCTACTTGAAAGATTACTCTATTCAACAGATCATAACATATCAATTAATTCACCAAAAATCGTCACAAAAGCACACATGAGTTAGGGTTCCAGAACTATTTTTATTGTATTTTTATTCCACATAGATTTCTCACAATGGTCAAAACATTACAGTAAACTCACAGCAGTCAGAATCATGCGCAACAGAATGTTATTTGTTATTCCCGTTAAATGAAAAATCCAATTAATGCAAGACCAATGGGGTTAGGTTCCTAACTCAATGTATTTTCTTCCAGAAGTGGAACCAACCCATTTGGTCTTGTAGTTTATGTGATATCTTAGTCGCAAAACAGACTAACAGCAGTTCTCCCAAATCAGCCTTGCACAACAGCTTTGTAAAATAATAAAAACAGACTTTTATACGTCCAAAAATTACAAACTCAGACTTTTCAGAAACTACACTCGACCTAGTATACTGTAGAATCAACAATCGTATCAAAACATAAAATTAACATCAAGTTACAGCCGTCCAAACACGAATTCAATAATCTGTCCAGCATCAGTTTTCATCAAAACTCAATAAACAATTAACCTATGAACTAACAATCATGCATGTAACCCTAAATCATCAACAAACAACATATTTAACACTTAGGGTTTATGATTACAGGTTTAATCATACAATTAAATGATAGAATGGATTAGATATGGTGTTTATATTACCTAATTAGCTTCTTAACTCTTCGATCAAGCTTGAAACCGACTTGTATACGTGTGTGTGTGTGCCTTGTGGCTCGGTCGATGAGAGAGGAGAGGGGAGGGGAGCTGCCGCCAGGTGAGAGGGGAGGGAGAGAGGGGATCAGGGTTTAGGTTATTAATATGTTGTTTATATATATAATTATGTTACACTTAACCCCCTTAAGCTTCTAATTAATCAATTTCTAGCATAACATAGACTTTTGCATCTTGAGTTAATGTTTTAGATATGAATATCAAATAACACATAAACCTAACACATAATTCTGAAATACTTATTGTTTGGATGTTTGTCGTTTATTCACCAATGGTATGCGTCAACTCGTTTGCGTTTCGGTGCAATCCTGAAAGACTACATGTGTAGTGATTGTCAAGCGTCATTTAAACCCTAGTTTAAATGTAATGAGATGTGCGTTATAGATCAAGTGATCTTAAGTTTGAATTGACGGAGTTTGGATTAACTGAGTTAATCTGAAATTGACGAGTGTCACATGAAGCTAGGCGAAGAGAAAACTAGCAAAACTTTAAGAATAAAATTAATAAAAGACTATTTAAGTTAATTTATTATTTTGATATGTTTGGATTAATTTAGATTATTTTGGTAATTTTCTCAAACTTGATGTAACTGGATGATGTTTTGTTTATTTAAAAATAATTAAATAGATATTTTCATATTATATTGCATGATAGTACCTTGTGAGCTGTGAGCAATAAGTTTGCGCCCCTGCATTTCTGCCTTAGGTTGGGCTATGACACGACTCGTCAATACTGATTCTTGTACTCATCAGTGGCATATCAATGATTTTCACGGAGGAGTCGCATTATCTCATTTCAAGAGGGATTTCACTGCGGATATAAAAGAAATTGTTTTTCCAAAATTGCAAGCTCCACGGAGCTTGACCTACATACTTCACTTCTTTCACCCTCAAGTGGAAGCCAAACCAGCTAACCCGCAAGTATTGCTTATAAAACATATTGAACATATTGACGTTAGGAGTAATACCTTGAGATTTACAGCATAACTCATGGCGGTGAGCTCTCATCATGGTTATAGGGTGCAACTAAGTAATGTGTAAGTCGTAAGTCAACAACAACTTGTCGATAAATTTGTTAACATGTAATCTAAAGTTCCCAGCACCAAAGAAATTTGGGTATAAAGCAACCTTGCCTTCTGGGAGACTTGTCGTCATGCTACCCTCTGATGGGTATTCTGACGTTAAGTGGTACATAGCCACTAGTTTGTTAAACCCTGACTCCTTTTATTTGATCAGAGGGTTGTGCATCTTAGAACCAACACCCTTATTCTTTGTAGCAGAGGACAATGCCATGAATCTATGGTATATATCGGGGAGAAAAACTTGGAAATTTGAAGAAACATGAAAGATTAAATAAAAACTTTGAAGATTCAACAAATACCAAGAAGAAGGTGGGAAGGAAGAGAAGAAAAAAACCGGAAAGATGGCAGGAAATACCTAATGCTTCGCCTATTTATTGTAACAACTCGGATCTTTTCGTTTAATATTCTATCCATTACTTGACCCGTTTATATGTTCGGGAAATTTTATCAAGAAAATATCACGTGGATCGAGTTATTATTATTTTATATTAATTGTTTATCATATTTATTTAACACTGAAATATATATAAATAAACTTTCATTTATATGAATTTTTAGCCCTAAGTCATAATTAACCTTATTTTGTACCCATGCTCAAAGACCAAGGACCTTTCTGCAAATCTGTAAAAATATTATTATATTATATCAAACACCCAGCAACCCATATGCCCGTATACGTGATCCATATACCAACCCATATGCTCGTATCCGTGATCCATATATCAACCTGGCGACCCTTTAGTGTCTTGAGCCTTAATTCTCGTCACTAACATGGAAATTGAATCAAGGATATCATAAATCTTACGAATTTCGGCCTGCCGATGCTCCTAATTATGTAACATCGAGCAATATTCATTCTTATTGCCTATTATATTGAGCCGGCAAACCCGTTCGTTGATATATCTTATAACTAACACCATAATACAATTAAAAATATGGATATAATCGTTATTCGAGCACCAACATAACTCCTACAACGAATTATAATGTATCTGCATAATCTAGTTTTGATCTCGTTCTTGCCATCTGCTCCGTGGTTCAATTATTCTTTCAGTTAATCTCATTAGAGTTAATATGATACATGGTTTTGTTCGTCTTTAAATCCTCTTCTTTAACCCCAAGGTTAATCCGCCAATCGATTAACGAATTGGGTGATTGATCTAGTTAGGGTTCATAATATGTTTTGGGTTCATGTCACTCTGGTTTTAAATTATTGTTCTAAAGATATTACCAACTGACCTGGTAGATCAGTTGGTTGTGTGTTTGTGTTATGAGTCATGTGGGCTGGAGAGCGTGGGTTCGAGCCCCTCCAGACCTGTCTTTTTATGTATTTTTGGTTTTACCCCTTTTAAGCTAATATGTTATTACCTATAACCAATTAATGCATATTAAAAACATTATAAAAAAATAAATTATTATTATTATTTAATCAAAAACTGACACATTAACTAACTTATGTCCAAACCTTGGTTAAACCATATACATGTATATATATATGATTACTAAAATTGATTAAGGGTTTTAAATTAAAATATAGATTAAATACTTATTGTTAATAAACATAGTAAAATATAATTCGAGTATTTTATAAATTGATAAAGATCTAATAATATGATTTTTAAACAAATAAAAGTATTTTTATATAAACTAGATATCTTTTATTTAAAATAAATAAATGGTTAAAACAATCTCCTTATATATTTTAGCAAAAATTATAAGTGTTTATTTGAGTATTTATTTATGATTATAATGTTACATAATTAATATATATTTATAATTAACATTGTTAAAATTATTATTTGTACAATTATTTTATAAACAAATGTATATTTTTTTATTTATTATTTACTCACAATTTTTAATTAAAGATAACCATCCAAAATAAATAATAAACTTAATTAAGTTATAATACCCATTCAATCTTAAATCTCTATTAGTTCTTCTACTGATTCGTTGTATTCTCCAATTATTATTATTACTTAGGATTCATTCATTGATACATCTCGACGAACGTGACGTTTATTCTCTTACCATTCTTAAAGCATTTATTCATTTGCTTATTGTTAAGGTGAGTATTTCACTCCTTATTTTACTCATTAAAAAATTTTGGGGACCTATGCGTATTCACAGTAGTTTCTTATTATTATTATTATTATTATTATTATTATTATTATTAGAAACTGTTATCCTTGTGTGTATATCAATTTATGCATAACTTGCTATCTGCTTTATTTTTACCGCATTAGGGGAGGTCCATCATAATAGTATGATCATACGACCATCGTATTGGCCAGCGTCCAATCGCATGACAATGGTTTCACCGACAACTCATTTTTGGTAACCAATGTCTGATTCGCATGGCAACGGTTTTGCCCATTCTTTATTATTTGTTTGAATTGTGTACATGCTATGGCTTGATTGTTATCTCACATGAACAGTTTGTGTTGTCCTCTAAATATTATATTATATCTCAATTAACTGGTGTTTTACTCACTTAACCTCGTGTTGACAAAATAATTTATATTTTGAACGCATATGTAAGTCATCTTGTGAACTGATTATCCAGAATTCTAAAGGACTTAGGATTTGCTATGTTAGAGAAAATTATCAAGACTTAGTTAAATTTAGATTTTCAATTATCTTTTATATGAATTGTGTACTTGAATTTGATTTATTTGAATAATGTATTAAATTTAATAGATATTGTCATTTTTAATTATTGCATAATAGTACCTTGTGAGTTGTGAGCAATCAGCTTATGCCCCAGCATTTTCGCCTTAGGTTGGGGTGTGACATTTATACCCATCAAAATTAATGCACTAGGTATAACTTGCAAAAGAGAGACAGCATTGGTGGACCAATTAGAGGCTGTCACGTCAGGCGGATAGATTTAAACGGTGCATCAAGTGGCGGGGCTTTGTCACCACGTGTAACACTTCAGATTATTCGTAATTTTATTTGTTTGTAGTTACCCGATTCGGGAATGTAATTTGAATCTTTCATATTAATATAAACTTTCATTTATTAGTATTTAACTTGGTTTAACTTATTTTATATTCTCTTCACTCTCAAACTCATCAAAGAATTCTTAGAAACCCTTAAAATCGTTTAAAACGGGTAAAAATCGCATTTATAGAAGTAAATGGGCTATATTTGCCAAAAATCACAAGTTGGAACACACCTATCCCACCGCGCCACGCGTGGAAAGAGCCTACCTGAGCCGCGTCGCGCGGGGCATTTGTCCGCACAAGATCTGGTTTGTTTTGACTCGTTTATTTGTTTTTAGTGCTAAATCCTTCATATTTCGACTCAAATCACGAAAATTAAGCCCCAAGATAAGTCATGTGGTATTGTATATTGTCCAAATTTAGTCCCTTGATATTATGAAATAATTTTGTTAGTTAAGACATCCGATTTTGTCACTAATTACTTATTTTATTTCCTAAACGAGTTCAATTATCAAATAAACGAATTCTAACCTACAGTATTTAAACTAACTTATCATAAAAACCCTTAAACACTTCTGTAAACTCAGACTTCATCTCTAAGTTTCGTGCATAAGAATTTCATGGTGTTTTTCTTTAAGAATCTTTATCCTTCGTTTGAATTTGGTGTTTCAAGTCTCTTTGGCTCGTATTTTCTCCCTATTCCTTTTAGGGTTATAAAAATCAAATTTTGGTACCTTTTCAATTACTATAGTTTCTGGTTAAAATTTTCTTTCGGCTAGAGGACTTATATCTTTCTCATGAAATTTTGAGTGTATTGACTCGAACCCGACTCCAGATTCGAAGTTTAGATTCTGAACAGTACCAACTCACTTAAACATTAAAAATCTCATATTTTGAGTTTTATTCATCCGTTTGTCCTGATTCTAGCGGCTATGTTCTCGTTTTTAATTATATTTTCTTGTCTCAAAGTTTTAGGTTTGTTTGTTTCAGACCAGTCAGCACATTAAAGACTCGAGATTCGTTTAATTCTTATTTTAATATATATCTTACCTATTCATTAAGGTGAGTAATCATTCCCCTCTTTTACTGTTTTAATTATTTTGGTTACCTTATAATATTTTTGTATATCTTAATGCATCACCTGCAAATCATGAATGTTAAGTGGTTGATCAACTGAATTCTTATATGCTACGTGCTTGCTTGCTTATATGTTTTTATATCATATTCAGAGATGGCCATCATAATACATTTGTGACATCTCAGAAAATACCATAATTATTTTGGATTAAAAATATAAATTGTGAAAGTCGAAGGACCCAAGAATATTTTAATAATATGGAAAAAGAAATAATGAGATATGTGTGTGTGTGTGTGTGTGTGTTACTATATATAATAGATATTGGATAAAGAGTGTTAAAATGTTGAAAATTAAGAGATTTTAATGAATTGAGCATAGTGTATAGCTGGTCACTTCGTAAATTCTTAAACTTTTCTCTCAAACCCTCAACATCAAATGAAGCGGGTATAACTTACGAGGATTCAAAATTCAAATCAAGATCTGCTCATTCTCATACTCTCTTTACCTACTATCTCAACACCAATTCAAAGCTGGAGTCACTTCTTTGCTCACCATGAAACATAAAATCGTTTGTGTTAGTTCTATGTGTACAATACGTTCGTGAGCCTGAATCAGACAACCTAATTGAATGTAAGTTTCTTTTTAACATCAAATTCCTGGATACAATTCAGTTTTGAAATTGCATGTTGGAATTCGTGTTAGCTTTCAGATCACTCTCTTTAGATATCTTCAATTAGGGTTTCTCTGTCCTGATCTGCTTTCCCATTTTTAGTAAACCTGCATCACCGTCGCAGTCGGGGTGACTGCTCCTTCTTAGTCATCACAATGTGGTGCCAAGGGTGAAGACAACCGGAGGACTTGTTTAGGATCTCGATAAAAATAGACTGAAAAGCCTAAGAAAATGTACTTTTATGACCTAATTTCGTAACTTCGAATCTATTTTATGAATATGATATTTTTAATACTGATAAAATGAAAGTTTGTTAATCTATTTAGAAAAAAACCACATTTATTTACTTTTTCATTCTCGGTCGTTTGGTTAAAGTTAAACAAACGAAGGAACACAAACATGTTCATGTCTGTTCGCTTTGTTTACAAGCCTATATGTATTGTCTGTTTTAGAAGAATATGTTTTTTCTTGCATTAGAATTTCTCTACAAGCTGAAACCACAATGTCACATGATTAATGGTCCTTTAATTGGCGTGTTACATTTTTTAGGACCTGAATTTGCAAGATTGATTGCTAGAAGTCAAAAGGAATGCTAAGACTCCCTGTTCTGTTGATTAGGATTGTAGGCACTGCTGCAAATGAGACAATGACAAAGGTTTCTTTTGATATGTACAAGTTATATAAAACCAAATACAAGTTGCTACTTGAAGATGCAATTTTTTTTTTCTACTTGTTGTTTATAGATTTTCTAAGGTTTTTATTTTTTTTATTTGTTTACCCCCACTATGTTTTATTCTTAGAACAAGAGGGTCGATTCCAGTTTCGTGTAGGAATATTGTTAGGTCTTCTGAAAAAGGTACAAATAAAGATCCATTACAATATTATGCTTATTTTTACAGTTGCTAATTATTGGTTTCTTAGATATAAAGGCGTAGGCCCAAGTTGCGCCTTATTATTGTCTCAGCCACAGTTGAAGCAATGGCTGCATTTTTCCAATCAGGTTCTATAATTAACAATGATTATATTAGTAGTTAAGTTTTGTTAGTTCTTAAATAAATGATTATGACTATTGTCTAATGTATTAAAATTTTGTATATTCATCGGATTGGAATGAGGAAACACTGGACTGCAGAAAGAACATGCTATATTGTCTGTTGAGGTATATTATAACCAAATATAAATGTCAAATGTTATTATATAATAATATATATTAATATTATAATGTAAATGATGTTATTTCATGGTAGAGGATGTAAAATACATATTTTATATGCTGAAGAGCTTGTTTCAGATTATATTCGAGCTGCTATTTCATCAGTGGTGTCAATTCATGATAAAGTACAATGACTTGATTTCTAAAACTATAGTTAATACTTGCTGCTCATTTTCCTATAAACACTGTATTTAAGAACACTGTATTGGATTTCTTTTGCATTTAAAAAGGAATTCACCGAGAATATAGTGCACCTTATGTACCACAATAGAACGGTGTTGCCGAAAGGAAAAACAGAAATTTGATTGAAGCTTGCCGATTCTAAGCTTCCTGTCCAATTTTGGAACGAGACTGTGAATACTGCTTGTTATACTCTTAATCGGGTTCTAACTATTAAAAGACTCTAAAAGACGAGTTATGAACTTTTGAACAACCGAAAGCCTAAATTAAAGTACTTGGAACCATTTGGGTGTCCGTGTACGATGTTGAAAAAAGATGTGGGTAAATTTGAAGAAAAATCCGTAGAGGGTTATTTCTTGGGTTACGCCTCTCCAAAGAAAAGGGTATTTAACTTTACTTCTGGTTGTGTGGAGGAATGGTACCATGTGGATGGTCAAAGGTACACCACACCTCTTCAAGGGAAAGGTCCCGACTGGATGTTTGATTTTGATGGTTTATTTAACTCGTTTACTCCATCAACTGAACAACCAGATAATGACCTGATTCGTGCATATTTTGAAGATCAATTGGTAATTCCGAGGTTTTCAAGTTCTAATGATGTTAAAGCTTCAACTGTAGCTCCAACTGAAGGTCCATGTGATGATCCTCCAGCTTCTTCTGATAATGTTTCTACTTCTTCTTATGACACTCCTGATGTTGCTGATGCAGTTGAAAGTGATGATTCATATCAGCTGGGAGAACATTACACTAATTTATTCGACAATGTTGTTGTTCCTGAGAATCCCACTCTTAGGATTCATAATTATCATCCAAAGGAAAACATCATTGGGGAACTTGATGTGGGAGTACAAACGCGTCATCAAGTTGCTTCTTCAAGTGAGGATAATGTATTGTGTGCTTATGCAGATTTGCATTCTTCTGGATTGTAAATGTTGCCAAATTCACTTTCTTTCTATCCCAAGTTGAGCCAACGGCGCCACGTATGGCACTTCAATATCACTCTTAGGTAGAAGCCATGCAAGAGGAATTGTAGCAGTTTGCACGTTTGGGTGTGTGGGATCTTATTGATAAACCTGCTCGAGTCAAGAAGCCTATTCCGACTAAGTGGGTATTTAAATGTAAAAAGGACGATCGTAGTGTGATCGTGAGAAACAAAACACGGATAGTGGTGCAAGGTTTCCATCAGCAAGAGGGTATAGACTACACTAAGGTATATGCTCTGGTTGAAAGATTGGAGTCTATACGAATCTTTTGGCGTATGCAGCTTACCAGAATATAAATATCTATCAAATGGATGTTAAAAGTGCTTTTCTCGATGGTAAACTACACGAGGAAGTGTTTGTTTTATAGCCTCCTGGCTTTGAAGACCCTGATTATCTAGACCGAGTTTACCGATTAAACAAGGCCCTGTATGGTCTACATCAATCCCCGAGAGCTTGGTATGACACGCTTGCCGACCATCTGACTGATAATGGCTTTAAGCGAGGGACTGTCGACTGCACTTTATTTTATAAGAATATTGGTGATGTCTTCTCCTTGTTCAGATTTATGTCGATGATATTATCTTTGGGTAAAAAGCGACACGTTATGTAAGGACTTCGAGAAGTCAATGCAAACAAAGTTCGAGATAAGCTCGATGGGAGAGATGAACTTCTTTCTAGGGTTGCATGTTCACCAGTCTGCAAAAGGAATCTTTATTCACCAAACTAAGTATGCGAACGATGTCTTGAGCCGATTCAAGATATCTGCCGGAAAAATCCCTTCAACTCCTCTCCCCGTGGGTCACAATTTATCACCGGGTGAATTGGAGGACCGTCGATCCTACCCTCTATCGTTCTATGATCGGATCTTTAATGTATCTTACAACTTCTCGCCCTGACATTATGTTTGCAGTTTGTCTTTGTGCTAGGTATCAAGCTAGTCCCCGAGTGGCTCACCTGGCAGCGATCAAGTGTATTCTTCAATATCTGAGGGGCAATCCAGACATCGGGTTATGGTAGCCCAAGGACGATAACTTTGAACTTACCGCCTTTTCTTACTCATACTATGGAGGGTGCAAGATTAACTTCAAATCGACTACGGCAGGGTGTCAATTCTTAGGAAGCCGGCTTGTTTCCTGGCAGTGTAAGAAGCAGACGACGGTCTCCACTTCAACCGCTGAGGCAGAATATGTTGCAGCTTCGAGTTGTTGTTCCCAGGTTTTGTGGTTCCAACAACATCTGCGCGACTACGGTTTGAAGTTTCTTACTACTCCAATTTTAATTGATAACTCTGCTGCAATTAGCATCACCAAAAATCCCGTACAACACTCTAAAACGAAATATATCGAAATTCGATATCATTTCATACGGGATTGTTTTGAAAAGAAATTAATCAACCTAGAGAAAGTACATACAGATTTTCAATAAGCTAATATATTTACCAAAGCCTTTGACAAAACTCGATTTCAATTTTTGCTTGGTTTTAATGGATTGAAGACCCTTGCTGATATCCTGAAATAAGGATAACTATCTTTATTTTCGGTTTAATTTTTCATTTAAATTTTATTTTGGTTTTGAATTTTAGGGGATGAAAAATAGAAATGTAAGGCCTCGTTACCGGTAGCCCTACTTTCGTGTTGGATTTATTCATAAACGCAGTTCTAAATATCAGAGTTAATTAAAACATTCGTGGAACATTAAAAACATCCAAAACATTACATTCCATAACCATAATTCTTGTCTTATCGAGCATTCATAGTCATTTAAAGACAAAACATAATCTTTTAAAATAAAACATCATAGCATAATCTTCAGATGCCAGCTTCGTCCAACTCTACCATGTGTCCTCCTCAAGCTACCTGCCTCATCCTACTCACCTGCGTGCATACTAAAAGTCAGCTACGCTGAGTGAGTTCTAATTAATCACATAATCATACAATACCTTCTTACATTTCATACTTAACCTCTGAACTATCTTTCATACACACATAAGTGCATATACTTTTATTCTTACCCTCATACTTTCTTTACATACATAATCATACGTTTTAAAGTCCCTTTCGCCCGATAACCTCACAGATATTATAAGGGTCTGGTCCCTAACATCACAGATATTATTAGGGTCTGGTTCCTAACATCACAGATATTATTAGGGTCTGGTCTCTACCATCATAGATATTATTAGGGTCTGGTCCCTACCATCACAGATATTATTAGGGTTTGGTCCCTTTGTTCGTGTAACTGTACCGTACCTGTTCATACATACTTTCCTTGACAATACGTGCAATCTCCGAAGAGCGTTCACGTACCATCATCATAACATACATACATTATGCATACATCATATCTTTCATCATACTTATCAATAATATCTTAACTACCACCTGACGGTACATGCAATATCCGAAGATCGTTCACGCACCGTCAAACAATCATCATACATAAATCATACAAGACATACACTTACCACTTAAGATAAGTGTATTAACTATCACATCGAGTATGCACACAGCCCCGAAAACATAACAAGGAAGTGGGGCTAGAAACTCACCTCAATGCGGTTGCGTTCACCGTTTACGGTTATCCCTTTCTTGAGCTGTACATGACTAACTGTATAATAATTATACGTTTCAGTAAACTATCACTACACATATCACCTTTCTAGTTTAGTTATTACCCTCAACGAACGGGGGTCTGGGGGCAGCGCCCCTGGCAGCGGGGTTCTAGGGGCGGCAGTCCCTAGCGGTGTCCAAGGGGCAGAGCCCCTGGCTGGGGTTAAGCTGTCTTAACACATTTTCCATTAGCATTTTGAATCGTTGAATAATATGCTACTTAAAAGTTCAAGGGCTTATTTGTAATTAAATCATTCTTTTCTAAGTCCAGGGACCATTCTGTCATTAAATTAAACTTCTAATTCGTTACTTATCCTTAACGAACTGACTTGCCATGACGAACTGGTTCTTGAAACGAATTGGAACCTTTAACGAACTGGTTACTTACACGAATTGGACTTTTAACGAACTAGACTCTTAACGAATCAGTCCATGTAGCGAACCAGTCCAAGTAGCGAATTAGACCTTCTAATTCGTTATCTCCCTTAACGAACTGGTCATAACGAATCAAGGGTAATTCGTTACCCTTTTCCCTTAACGAATTGGATACGAACTACAGCTAGTTCGTTAATCTTTCCTTAGCAAATCAGCTGGCGAATTACCTCGAATTAGCTAGTTATTTCTTAGCGAACTAGGGTTAGGTCAGGTTTGTCAGAACATTCCCTGACAACCTCGTACACGTTTTTCCGGCGCCGCCTTTCCGGCGCCGCCATTGCCGGAAAACTCGTCGGGAAAACGTAACTTCACCGTTTTTCATCGTTTTTCGTCCCGTTCGATCCAGATTTGAGCTAGGGTGACCCCTAAGCTCATATTAGGTTAGGTTTATACCCGATTCCACCCGGATCTCATGACTTAAACGGTTTAACGGTGTCGGCTCGTCGTTTCAAGATTATATCTAATGGATTTAAGCTCAAACAATAGAATACTATCATTACCTCGGGCCGGTTCTCAGTTTCCTTCTTGATATCGGTTTAGAGTGAGAGAACTAGAGAAAGAATCTTAAGTGTGTGTTTTGGATGGTGTAAGGGATATGTGTAAATGAATTAAATGGAGGATTAAGGGTATATATATATTTTGATCATGGGCTTAAGCCCTTGGTCTTTCCTTCATTCCTCCATAACCCAAGTCCGTAACCCATATCCATTTATCCAACACAAGTCCATCTCGTATTCTATTCAACTAAACCGATAACGACCCGCTATAAAATAAACGAACTTTATTTTATTAATATAACCGAAAGTAGGATGTTACAAGAAAATACAAAAATATTGTGCTTTTTGTTTGTATAGATAAAACCCAAAAACATTAAAAAAATTTAAAACCTAATAACCATTGAAAAATTTGAAAAATCAAAATATTGTGTTTTTCTTGTCTTTTATGTTTTTCCTTAAAATATTTTGAAAATCCAAAAAAAAAAAAAAAAGCAGTTTAAAATCTTGAAAAACCAAAAATATTGTGTTTTCAGTTTGTATAGAAAAATCCGAAAATTCAAAAAGATTGTAAAGTTTATTTGTTTATAACAAAATTGAAAAAAAAAATGTTTTTTTATATAAAGAGAAAAACCAAAAAGTTTGCATACGTTCGCTGAAAAGTATGTCAATTACTCATATTTAAAGGACATATACTTGTATATGTTTGGTCCTGAGGTTTACTTGTATGTTCGGGATAGCCATTTACCTAACAATGGAAAGTAGTTGGGGCGTTCGTTATGCGTTTCCACTTTATTTTCTCGCTGAAAATTATGTCAGTTATTTAAGTTTGTGGAGCATGCTTGCATGTCTTGGTCCTATTATTCACTTGTTGAATTGATAGAATAGCCATTAATTTATAGACTTAATGTAACTTGGGCGGTTAAATTCATTTTGTTTTATGCTCCTCAAAATTTTGATTTTTTTGAATCAAAAAGAGAAAATGATAGTACATTGACTATTTTGACCCCATATCCAACAAGAAATAAGCTTAAAAGACTGTGTGCTTAATTGCATTGGTGCATTGGTATGTCTTAAACAAGCTATTATAGTTAAGTATGTGATATAAACATAAAGAAATGCCAAATTGAAAGAGGTGTTAGTCTCTAGTAAAAATATCGGTGAGGATGGCAGAAATGTAATAACCTATCATACTCAAGCCTTATATTTGTTTGATCACCAAAAAAAATAAAAAAAATAAAATAAAATAAATCAAATAACCTGTCATACTCAAGACTTATATTTGTTTGATCATCAAAAAAATGTAATAACCTGTCATACTCAAGCCTTATATTTGTTGAGGTTCTGGACACTATGAGTCTTTATGTAGCTTAATCATCTGGGTATTCATATGTATGAGTATTTCTTCCGCTTTAAGAGCAAACCCAAAGTCATTAAACTTGATCACTGTTGTACCTCGTACAATTTAAATTAATGACTTGATCAAATTCCGCTGTTAGTCATACATTTTTTCCTCCCTTGCGCGCGTCTCAATACCATTAAGAAACGAACCCCAGGGGATACAATGTATGTAAGCCGACAGATGGACTCATGCATATTCACTCATAGTAAAGGAAATTCAATGCATTGCTCATAAATTTCTATAAAATTCAAATTTTGATCAGCAATATAATGGTTTAAGTCAAATTGAGGTGATATGGAAAAAATCAAATTAACTTGAACTGAGATTAGAAGATAATAGTTTCTGATATTCTGTGCTCTAAATTGAACCATTAATCATATCACAAAAACGCTTGAAAGTTTGTTATAAGATTTAAGTGGACAAAAATATCAATGACCGACTTAACACCAGTTGTAATATCGCTGAAATATAAAACTGTGATGGAAGGGCAATTTGGTTAATATAATTCTCTTCTCAAACTCATCAAAAATCCAAATATATGTACTGCTTTTGAAAAACCATACAAAAACACAAAAAACATTTTTTATTCTATGTTTTTATTTTTGGATATTTCTTTTGTAAATATTTTACGTCAAAAATTTAAAATACCAAAAATATTTTAGTTATCTTTTACATATTATTTAATTTTTATTTTAAGTTAAGTGTTTCAAAACGTAAATCACATTAAGTTATTCGATCATCGAGATATGGGTTCTCGTTGATATTCTTAAGTTAATTGGTATGAATATTTAATTATTATTTAATTTTAATGGATTTAATTAATTTATTTAAATTTATTTAAATTTATTTATTTACTTTAAAATTACATAAAGTAATTAGTTAAATGTGATTCGTTAAATTTAACGAATTAAGGCCATTTATAACGAATTGAGCTCCAATTCGTTACTTTTTAATTCGCTTCCGCCACTCTATAACAAATGGCTTCTAATTCGTTAAGATTTTAACGAATTACTTGTAATTCGTTATGCCAAGTGTTAACTTAAGATAACGAATCACCTGATTCGTTATTTCAAAATTCAAACGAATCAGATGATTCGTTTCACTAAAAAATGTGCCGTGTCAGACTATATAGGGAGTCGTGAAGGCGTTTCGTTTCACTATTTACTTTCTTCTCCCCTATTCCTACTTTTCCTCTAGAAAAATATTTCAAAATCTTTGATCATCGTTATATCATGTTTTGATTATATATTCTTACTCACAGGGTTAACACGATCATAACGAGATGATTTTCGTTACATTTGAAAACTGTTTGATGGTTAATTGTTTGATTTTGTTATCGGGTTTTTGAGTGTTCGATAAACCTTAATTTAATCAACTTTTTACCATGTTTTGGGACAACAAGTCAATACCATTATAATCGCAATATGATTCCGAGATCCTTGAGATCATTGATTTTGTCTTATGTTATTGATTGTGGGTGTATTGATTTCAGATTGCAATTTTGACTTTTCATGTTCTTGGTAATTTTGACCTTAACCAGTTTAGTCAAACATTAAGCTTAATTGGCCATTCGTTATTGTTTAACGAATTGGAACTCATTCGTGTCCAATTTGTTATACAAATCACACGAATCAGGATAACGAATCCTTATAACGAATCAGATTTTCATTTGTTATTTATAACGAATTATACTATACTTCGTTAACTTTAATTAGTGATTCGTTAAACCTAATTTGTTAATTATTTACTTGATAGAGAAGCAGTAATTCGTCATAACGAATCACCAATTCGTTATAACGAATTAAAATTTTTAACCAATGACATATTAAATTAGTTTAAATGACTAATTATTTTAATTTTTAAATATTATTTCAAATTAAAAGTTAATATGTTAGTTAAAATTTTATTTATATGATATGATTGTTATTATTATTATCCATTATCACTGATTCTCGGGTTTTTTAATATAGTGCAATGGCTGATAACATGGATCAAGATCCTCCCGTTGATGCACCTTAACAACAACAACAAGCACAAGATATTCCCTTACTACCGTATGACAAAAGACACAACGTTTGTGCCTTCGTTGGTACAAAATTTTCTGACGAGAACATTTTTGGTGGGATGTTGGAGTTCTTACGTCGCTCGCGTATTCATTATTCTATCACTGCTAATCCCGACGTCCGATTCAGCATTGTTTGTCAAATTTGGAATACGGCGAGATATGTGGAGACTGAGAACCACATTATAGCTAAAGTGCATGCCCGACCAGTTGTGATATCAACTGAGACCGTTCGCCGGGTGCTAAGGTTTGATGACACCATTGATGACCCGAGTGAGTACCACAAAGACTTTATTAAAGGGTTATTTGGTCGTTTGTTTTATTCTGGTGATCTGGATGAGTCCATCTATAACAAGGCATAATGTGTGTCCTACTTACAAATATTTACTACACGTTCTTATCCACTGTCTTAGTGGACGGAATGGAGGGTTTGACGAATGTCGTATCATGCTTCAATCGGCGTTCGTTGCTTTAGTGTTGAATAAGCCTTTCAATTTCTCTGAGATGATCTTCGATAATCTCAAAGAGAATTGTCTTACTGTGAAACGACGCATAAATTTCTTGATGTATCCTCGCTTCATCCAATTGTTCGTTCAAGATGCTATACATAATCTGGTGATTGATCCAACTCAAGTTGAGGATAAATTTACGTTGGATCACATGAAAGCGGATACTATGAGGAGGATGAAGCAGTACCGTCAAGATACTCCTCCAAGATTCAAAAGATTGACTGGTCATCTGGTGAATCCAGATTATGTATGTCCTCCCGATGATCGCTGGATCCACGATGACTCAGATTCTGAGCGTGAGGAAGGAGTAGGTGGGAACGAGGGTGATGATAATGATGATGGTGGTGGTAATGGTGGTGATGGTGACGCTCAAGCTCAACAACAAGCTGCGGTTGAGGCTGCTTTAGCTGCTACTATAGCTGCTCAACGAAAAAAGGAAAGGGAAAGAGTTGGTTGGTGAAGGGTCTTCTAAGCGACGTGTGTCGGCTGGTGCTGGCATCTCATTTGGAGTTCAACCTCCAAGGTCGTCCATTCCTCAAAGACCGGCGGTGCCGCTTACTACTAGCACCTCGGAACTTACTCTAATGACTACGCTCACATCTGATCCGAGGCTTGGTATGATTCCTCAAACTATTCTATCTACTTTACCAAGACCTACGACTGCAACTTCGGTGGTTTCTCCTACACCGATGATGATGCCTCCACCACCGATAGATGTTTCATTTCTGAGGCTTAACCGACCTCAAGGTCCAGTTTAACCAATCCCTTCTTCGTTTCTTGCAATGTCTCATGATCAACAAATGAACATGGTCTTGAGTTTACTCCATTTGTATGAAAATCAAATTTCTGCGGACCGAATGACTCAAGAACGTATGTTGGAGAACCAAAAGAAGTTGGTGAGTTATGTATCCTTCTGCCAAAAAGAGTCAAAAGCCCTCTGTGAGATTGTTGAGTCTTAGGGGGTGAAAATAAAAGAACAAGAGGATCTTATCTTGTAGCTAACTTGCAAGACCATGAAGATCCAGATGCTTCAGGTACTGGAGGAAGTGAGCCTAAACAAACTCACGGCTCGTCTTCTGGTGCGGGTACAAGTGCAGTTGGTGATTCGGGAAAGAAGATAATTGTTCATCATGATTATACAGCTGCTACACCCATTGAGATGATCAAGACTAACATCGTTATCTTTGTTGATGACAAGGGGGTGGTTAGAAGTATTGTTAATGCAGATGAGATTGAGGTTGGGCAATTTGTTGAGAAATCCCTAACACGAGAGCAGATTTCTATTCTGCTTGGTTTGAATGATGATGAGTTAACCGTGTTAGAGGGTGAAGACGATGTGAAGGTCGAGAACGATGAAGAGATCTTAAATGATCCAACTATTTAGATGAATACTGAGTTTATTTATGAGGATGAGGAGGTGGAGATTGAGGATCTTACGGCAGAGGAATACCCTGACATGTTTCAACGAACCAATGTTGATCAGGGTGCTCCTATATATACAGAAGAAAACGTTAAAGCAGCCGAAGACCATCTGGATAAAGTATCAAAGGCCAAGAATGTTGTTGATACAAGATTTGATTCAAAGCCCGATCCGTCTGTTGCTGACATTCATAGATGGTTGGCTTATCGGGACAAGAAAGTTCGTAAGATTATTGATGCATTCCGATATGTGGATCAAGAGCAAAAGTTGAAGCTGTCGCTCGTGCTCAAGCTAATCAGATGACATCCTTTAAGGCCGTATCTAAAGTGCGACGTGACATTATTTCATGGCATTATGATTCCAATTTAAATGTTTGTATTGTTAAATGGGAAAATTGCATTCAGTACTATGAAAAGATTAATGGCGTTCTCTGATTACCGCGTTGGGACGTTCGGACCCTCGCATGTCGACCGTTTATTAACCGTGGCGGGAATCAACAAGCAATTTGGTTTCACCAACATTTTCTATTTGAGGTGAACCACGGGTTCAAATTTTTTAAACCTCAGATTCCAACCCGTAAGCGTATCGATGAGATTGATCCAAGGACAGGTTGGAGGAAGCTGGTACTTAAGGTAAAGCCGCCAAGAACTATGAAGCGTGTACCGGTGAAGACGTTGAACCAACATATGTATTTATCTTTCAACCGCTGGTATTACAACAACCGAACTGGTGAGGCCGTTATTGTGTTGGGTAAAGGCTTAAAAACCGAGCTGATAAAGATCATTGATCCGATGTGGCTCGTGAATTTGACCGAGACCGACAATGACGTGCTATTCAAGAATAAGATATTAATTGAGCTTCGTGAAGACTATGACCGAGCAATGTAGTTTAAACGTGTTGTTCATGTGTGTCATGAACATGGTATTCACAGTTGCAGAGATTGGCAGACAAGACGCTTCAAGTAATTAAAAACAAAGAGATCAAGACGAGGGGTGTCTGTTAGTACACGGTTTTGCGTCTCGAGTCTTTGTAATTATCGTTTTGTATTTCTCGTTAAATTTAATGTAAAAGATATTATTAATTAAGCTAGTTCGTTAGAGGATTAGTCTAATTCGTTAAGGATGTTTAACGAACTAGACCATAAGTTAAATTATCTCCTGATTCGTTAATGATGTTTAACGAATCAGGGGGTGTTTCGTTATGTTTGTCTATTTAATCTGTTGTAATGTAAGGCCCCGTTACCGGTGCCCTACTTTGAATATTGGATTTACTCATTAACATAGTTCTAAATATCAGAGTTAATAAAAACATTCGCGGAATATTAAAATTTCAAAACAATATATTACATAACTATCAATTCTTGTCTTAATGAGCATTCAAATCATTTAAACATAAACCATTGTCTTTTAAAATAACATAACATTTCTTGGGATGCCAGCTTCTTCAAGTTCATGCCATGTGCTTCCCCTCATGCAAGCTGCCTCATCCTACTCACCTGCGTGCATACTAAAAGTCAGCTACGCTGAGTGAGTTCTAGTTAACCATACGACATACAATATGTTCACATACTTGCACACGTGCCCGAAGGTGTGTACATTATTCATACTTTACGTTACTTGCATTAATATCCAAACTATATAAAGAGCCTCCCGCCCTATAACCTCACAGATATTATAAGGGGTCTGGTCCCCAACATCACAAATATTATTAGGGTCTGGTCCCTACCATCACAGATATTTAAGGGTCTGGTCCCTATCCTCACAGATATTATTAGGGTCTAGTCCTTATCCTCACAGATATTATTAGGGTCTGGTCCCTATCCTCACAAATATTATTAGGGTCTGGTCCCTTTGTATCGTGCTACGGTAACATACCTGTCCTTTACGTACTTACCTTAATAACACGTGCAATATCCGAAGATCATTCACGTACTATTAACATATCATACATACATCATTCATACATCATACATACTTCATACATACATCATTCATACATTATATATATCATTCATATCTTTAGCTACCACCTGACGGTCCATGCAATATCCGAAGATCGTTCATGCACCGTCAAGTAATCATCATACATAATTCATACGTTGCATACACTTACCACTTAAGGTAAGTGTATTAAATATCACATAGAGTATGCACACAGCCCCGAAAACATAACAAGGAAGTGGGGCTAGAAACTCACCTGAACGCGGTTACGTTCACCGTTAATAGTTATTCCCTTCTCTAGCTGTGCACGATTAACTGTATAACAATTACACGTATCAATTAACTATCAGTACCCATATTGCGTTTCTAGTCTAATTATATCCCGCAACCAACGGGGGTCCGGGGGCAGCGCCCCTGGCAGCGGGGTTCTAGGGGCGGCAGACCCTAGCAGGGTCCAAGGGGCAGAGCCCCTGGCTGGGGTCGAGCTACCCGGTCAGCTTGGAAAAATTTTATTTCCATTAACAGTCTTATCACATTTTCCTTTAGAATTTTGAAACATTAATTAATTTGCTAAGTTATTTTGTTAAATCATTCTTTTTCTAAGTCCAGGGACCATTCTGTCATTTTGTTAAACTTCTAGTTCGTTACATTGTTATTAACGAATTGGGTTATCATAACGAACTGGTCCTTGTAACGAATTGGACCCTCTAACGAACTGGTCCTTATCACGAACTGGACCTTATAACGAACTGGTCCTCTGACGAATCAGTTCATGTATCGAATCAGTCCATGTAACGAATTGGACCTTCTAATTCGTTACCTCCTTTACTGAATAACTATAACGAATCAAGGGTGATTCGTTATCTTTTCCTAACACGAACTGAAGCTAGTTCGTTATGCTTTCTTTAACGAATAACTTGGCAAATCACCCCTAGTTCGTTAACTTCCCGTTAACGAGTTAGGGTTAGGTCAGAGAATGTCAGAAACATTCTCTGACATTCCTTTATCCGCGTACCATTTCTAGCTCCGCCTTTCCGGCGTCGTCGCCGGAAAAACGCGGTTTCGCCGGAAAAACGAGTTTTGGCTCGTTTTTTCTCCTCGTTCGATCCAGATCTAAGCTAGGGTGACCCCTAAGCTCATCTTAGGTTCGGTTTATACCCGATTCCACCCAGATCTCGGGACTTAAACGGTTTAACGGTGTCGGCTCGTCGTTTCGTGACCATATCTAACGGGTTTAAGCTCAAACAACATCATACTATCATTACCTTAGGTCGGGATCGGTTCTTCTTCTATGTTTCAGCTAGAGAGAGAGAGAGAGAGAGAGAGAGAGAGAGAGAGCGCTTAAGTGTGTGTTTTGATGGTGTATGGAATATGTGTGAAATGAAATTAAATGGGTAACTATGAGTTATATAATTATGGATCATGGGCTTAAGCCCATGGTCTTTCCTTCCTTCCTTCATAACCCAAGTCCATAACCCATATCCATTTAACCCAACACTAGTCCGACTCATAATAACTCGTATTTCATTTATTAACCGAAAATCGAAACAGGATGTTACATGTAACGAAGTAGGAGGCCAGTTCGTTACGGAATGTGTAACGAACTAGACCCATCTTCCTATATATAGAGGTTCATCCTCTTCTTAATTAAACTTTGAGATTAACGTATTGAATCTCTGCCCAAGTTTCCTCTCAATAAAACTTCATATAATTAACCTATTACGTATAATATATACACCTAATACAACTAATACTAATATATATATATATATATATATATATATATATATATATATATATATATATATAACGTATAATCTATAAGAGCAATAATGAACTAGTTCCGTTTATTGTTATTTAAACCTTAGATCTGAGGGTTTCACACAAAAAACCCGATATTTTGGTTTGGTTTTGTTGTCAACAAAAACCGAAAAAAAAACGGACTTGAACCATTAATTTAGAACATTTTATGAGTGACTTGGGTGTTTGGGATTCTTTATAAATATGAAAATAACCACCGATTTTTCGAAATACATTTTAGATAATATATTTTAGGAAAGATCAACGTACTTACGGACACGGAAAGATTGTTACTTTTTTAAGTTATATTATTATTTATTTGTTAAACGTTTGGCAGAGTTGGGGATTTTTTAGCACT